>NC_133327.1:249295479-249595479 GCF_042186555.1 Aquarana catesbeiana | reverse complement strand
AAGTATCCCCCCTAGAAGGCATTCGCTCCGATTCTGTCAGCAGACTACATGAGCACCATTTCCCGGACCATATTCCATCAACAGGGTCCGGAAGACGGCGCCAAAAAAATGTTGGGTGTGCACCAAAAGAGGAATTAGGAAAGATACCAGCTTCCATTGTCCCGACTGTCCCTCCCAACCTGGCCTTTGCATCGGAGAATGCTTCAAGCGATATTACACTCTGGAAAATTATTAGTCCATATTTCTAATACTGCCATTTCCCCGTTTTTAATTTCTGTCCTGAATATTTCCCTTCCACAACCAACCATATCATTGCCTTCCATATGAACCGACCCTGGCCTGTTTCTCGACTATGAATCTGCCTACGGTCTGCATTGTTTTTCCGCCATGTTTTTGCCTTTAACGTGAACTGACCCTGGACTGTATTGACTATGCCTCTGCCTACCATCTATTTCTGCCTTTTACCTGCACTGACCTGGGCCTGTTGACCATGTTTTTGCCTGCCCCTTGGATTGATCTTTCACCCTGCTACACAGGGGTCTCACATATGTGAGGGGCTCCAGAATAGTGTTCGGAGTTCAGAAAACCAGGTTTTGGTTTTCTGTGTTCCCATAACAGGGTGTGGTTGCCCGGAGGCTTCAAAGCAATTTGGGTGGGAGAAGCCTCTACCCCTGTCCCCATTCTTTCCTGACCGATGCCCTAAGCTTGATGGTACTGCTTGCTCCCTGGACAAAGACTCTGGCTGTGCTGACCATACCTCTGCCTGCTGCATGTACTAACTATGGACAGTATTCCTGCCTGCTGCATGGACGATCCTTTGATCCTTTTGCTGCTGCTGACCACATCCCTGCCTGCTATCTGGACTAATGCTTTGGCTGTGCTGACATCTCTACCTGTACTGACTATTCCTGCCTGCTGCCTGTTTTGCTGTCGCTGTCCATGTTCCTGCCTGCTGCCTGGACCGATGCTCTTCTCTGTGGACCACTGCACTACTAAAACCGCAGGTAATCTTTCCTTTACCCTTTATTCAGCAGAATGTATTTTGGTTTGTAATTGGTATGTACAGTACATATTATGTGTTAGAAATATGAAGGGCCTTCAACAATGTGATAGGTTGGCAGGAATTTGTGTGTAATGTATGCTCCTAGAACAACTGACAGTGCTAATTGGATGTTGGGCCTCTGTATGTGGCCAGACTATGTAAAGGTCTCACACATGTGGTATCGCCATACTCAGGAGGAGTAGCAGAATGTATTTTGGGGTGTCATTTTTGCTATGTCTTGGAAATATCTTATGAATGGACAACTTTGTGTAAAAAAAAAATGCGTTTTCATTTTTTCCCCACAGTTTCCAAAAACTTCGGGAAAAAAATGAACCATTCAAAAGACTAATTATGCCTCATACATTATACATTGGGGTGTTAGCTTTTCAAAATGGGGTCATTTTGTGGGGATTTCCATTGTCCTGGTGCTCCAGGGCCTTCAAAATTGTAATAGGTGGTTGAGAAATGAGATGTGTAATTTATGCATGTAGAACGCCTGACGGTGCTGCTTCAATGTTGGGCCTCTGTATGTGGCCAGGCTGTGTAAAAGTCTCACATGTGGTATCGCCATACTCGGAAGGAGAAGCAGAATGTATTTTGGGGTGTCAGTTTTGCTATGTACATAATATGTGTTGGAAATATATGCGTTTTCATTTTTTTCCCACATATTCCAAAAACTACTGGAAAAAAATGAACCGTTCAAAAGACTCATTATGCCTCATAGATTAATAGTTGGGGTGTTAGCTTTCCAAAATGGGGTCATTTTGTGTGCGTTTCTATTGACCTGGTGCTCCAGGGCCTTCAAAAGTGTGATAGGCCCTGACGGTGCTACTTGGATGTTAGACCTCTGTATGTGGCCAGGCTGTGTAAAAGTCTCACACATGTGGTATCACTATACTCAGGAGGAGTAGCAGAATGTATTTTGGGGTATCATTGCAAGTATGCATGTGCTGTGTGAGAGAAATAACTTGTTATTATGACAATTTTGTGCAAAAAAAAAAAAAAAAAAAAATTCCAAGAATTGTGGGAAAAAATTACAACTTCAAAAAACTCACCATGCCTCTTACTAAATACCTTGGAATGTCTGCTTTCCAAAAAGGGGTCATTTTGATTTCACCATAGCTTGTAGACTCTATAACTTTCACAGAGACCAAATAATATACACTAATTTTGGTTATTTTTACTAAAGATATGTAGCAGTATACATTTTGGCCCAAATTTATGAAGAAAAATTACTTATTTGCAAAATTTTACAATAGAAACTAACAAAAAAATGTTTTTTTTTCAAAAATTTCTCTCTTTTTTCGCTTATATTGCAAAAAATAAAAAAAACAGCAGTGATTAACCACTTCAGTACCCGCCCATAGTCATATGACGTCCTGGGATGGGATCTCCCATCCTGGGTGGACGTCATATGACGTCCTGGGATTCCTGGCCGTCTAGGGGGCGCGCGCGTGCCCGCCGCGTTCCTCGGGACCCAGTGCATGTGCCCGGCGGCCGCGATGTCCGCCGGGCACCCGCGATTGCCCGTTAACCGGGCCGGCATGTGGATCTGTGTGTGTAAACACACAGATCCACAGCCTGTCAGCTCTGAGGAGAGCGATCTGTGTTCCCAGAACGGAAGAACACAGATCGGTCTCCTCCCCTAGTGCGTCCCCTCCCCCTTCAGTTAGAATCATTCCCTAGGAAACATACTTAACCCCTCCCCGCCCCCTAGTGGTTAACTCCTTCACTGCCTGTCACATTTACACAGTAATCAATGCAATTTTATAGCATTGATCGCTGTATAAATGTGATTGGTCCCAAAAATGTGTCAAAAGTGTCCGATGTGTCCGCCATAATGTCGCAGTCACCAAAAAAAATCGCGATCGCCGCAAAAAAAATAAAAATTTTTTTTTTTTTTTTAAATGCCATAAATCTATCCCGTATTTTGTAGACGCTATAACTTTTGCGCAAACCAATCAATGTATGCTTATTGCAATTTTTTTTTTACCAAAAATATGTAGAAGAATACGTATCGGCCAAAACTGAGGAAAAAATGTGTTTTAAAAAAAAAAAATTGGGATATTTATTATAGCAAAAAGTAAAAAATATTGTGTTTTTTTCAAAATCGTCGCTCTTCTTTTGTTTATAGCGCAAAAAATAAAAACCGCAGAGGTGATCAAATACCACCAAAGAAAAGCTCTATTTGTGGTGAAAAAAGGACGTCAATTTTTTTTGGGTACAACGTTGCACGACCGCGCAATTGACGTTTAAAGTGCGACAGCGCTGAAAACTAAAAATTGGCCTGGGAAGGAAGGGGGTGAAATTGCCCTGTATTGAACCGGTTAAATACCACCAAAAGAAAGCTATGTTTGTGAGAAAAAAATGATAACAGTTTGGTTTGGGTACAGTGTAGCATGACTGAGTAATTGTCATTCAAAGTGTAAGAGCGCTGAAAGCTAAAAATTGGTCTGGGAAGGAAGGGTGTATAAAAGCCCTGTATTGAAGTGGTTAAAATCACTGCTCCCGAAAAAAACGGCAGTTTTTAAAACTTTTTTTGCATTGATACATGTCCCCTGGGGCAGGACCTGGGTCCACAAACCCTTTTTAGGACAATACCATGCAAATTAGCCTTTAAATTTAGCACTTTTGATTTCGACCGTTCGTCCCAAAGACTTCAATGGGATTCTAAAGTTCGCGTGAATTTTAGGTCCGTTCGCAGGTTCTGGTGTGAACCGAACTGGGGGGGTGTTCGGCTCATCCCTATTGAGTAGTGACTATATCTACTTATGGAGAGGGCAGTAAAAGTAGATCGAAAAATAAATATGGGAACGTTTACAAATGCCCATGAGCTTAATCAGTCTGAACTAATGTTGGTTTACAGTTTAAAAGAATAATAAGACTAGACTGAAATAACTTTTTTTGTTTCAACTGCTTTACACTTTTAGCCCTGGTTCAAACTGATGTGATTTCAGCTGCGTTCCAGAATGCATGAAATCGCAATAACAAATGAATAACATGATTTTCAATGGAGGCTGTTCACATATATGAAGTCCAAATGCGATAAAATTTTAAAAAAGAGTCCTGTGCATCTTTAAAGCAGCGCGGTGTGATTATGAGCTCCATATATTTGAATGGAAACCGCATAAAAATTCATATCTGTTCAAAGACAATGTGATTCCAGTGAGATTTTTGCTGTGTTTCTGAAGGGAGAGAGAGGGAGCGAGAGAGAGAGAGACCCCAGGCAAATCGCAGCTTCATCCAAAATGCTTTGGAGTTGCAGTTGAACTAATATCAAGTTGCACTGGACATGATCCTTGAAATCGCACTGGAAAACTCACTAAAATCACACCACATCAGTGTGAACCTAGCCGTACATAGAGTGATTTAACTCATGTGCATAAAAGGAGATATCTATGTGGAGATTTTGCCATCTAGTGGCACTTGATATTAAATCATTCTCCAGCACATTGTCTTAGATTCAGATGGGCATTTGGGGGGGGGGGGGGGGGGGTGCTAAAAACAAGCAGCTAATCTGCGGTCTCACCGCTCCTGGGCTGCCCACCCCAAACTATAAAATAACAGCCAGACAGGGCTGTTCACATGTCACAACCGCAATGCTTTGCATTGCGGCCATAGCATTTTTAACTCAGGGTGCAGAATTTGACAAGCTGCACAGCTCCCACAGTTCAATAGAGCAGCGCCGCAAATGCGTGCAATGCATTATAGGGATAAATCAGTTGATGAGGTAATGTTACAACCACAGCTTACTGCAACTACAGTTGCAAAACCACATAACACACTTTGAATACTAAATAAGCAAGGTTTAAGAAAAAAATTGTTTGCAATACCAAAATACTATATAAATACCTGCCTAACAAGCCACCTTCCCCAATTTTTAAAATAGAAGTAGGAATAGAAGTTCTTTAGCAAATGCGAGCAATATAAAACTAAAGGACACTTCTCTTCTTTACTTTGGGGCTCTACATTTGCCCCAAATTCACTCCAAATCAAGTCTTTTGAAAGCTGCATTAAATCTTGTCAAAAAAGGTGATTCTTAAGAGCTATTTGTTTCTTGCAACTGTTCTGCAGTAGATTCAGCTACAATTAGCTTCACCATACCTTGAAAAATGTTTCTATTTGTTGATTAGTGAAAAATTTGTCTGTTAGCATATTGTGGTGTAATAGTAATTCTGTGGTAGTGGACAAGAAAAAAGCCGCCAAATCCCGTCCTACCACCACTGCGCTCTGTATGGTGAATGATAACCCAATAAAAGCTGCCACTTTAAAAATTATATATGGAAAAACTGAATCACCCCTAAGGACAGTACACAAGGAGATGAAGAGTGGCGCTACCCTCCTAATGTGGGCTTGAGATGAGTACTGGCACCCCCTCTAGTAAAGTGGAAAAAACCCTAAATCACAATGTGAAAACAAATACATCAAAATAATGAAAAATACTACCAAAGACTTATAAAGTCAGTGATGACGACACACAAATAAGCATCAATTGCTGGTGCAATAAACATATATATATATGAACTAGTGCATACCAAACAAAATCTAGCATGACATGAGAAACAGGTAAAAGGAGTAATGTATAGAAACTACAATAACTCCTAGTGTAACCCCGTGAGAAGTGAATCAGTCCGGTATCGTAATACCAGTAAAAAAAGACCCCCCCCAAAAAAATGGTAATAAATAATTGGATAAATGAGTGTTGAAAAAGTGGTTCAAAAATAGAAAAATTGAAACATTGAAAACCAAAAAAAGGTCCACATAAATGTGAGATAATGAAGAAAAACGTTCCAAAAGTGCAGGTGTCTCCAATCTGCAAATGCTGTTGACCCATGTTCACCACACCTCAGTGACGTGATTCCACTCCCTTGTGAATTGCAAACTCACCAGCTGATAAGGCCTCACACTCTCGTGCTTGGCCGGCAAAAAACCTCAACCCACTCACATAGGGGTTATCATGCGAACAATGGTATCCTCTGCTAAGTGCACCGAACAACTTCCTTGAGATAGTGATTCCACATATAAAATAGGAAAAAAATGCTCCAATGGCGTGATATCGTTTAAAACATTTAATTCAAACTAAAATCAACACATATGGACTCACATGGTAAATAAAATCAACTAGGCACTTCACTTCACAGCAAATGGAACTGTATCACAGCAGAACACAGCAGAGCATTCAGTTTTTCCATTTATAATTTTTAAAGTGGCAGCTTTTATTGGGTTATCATTCACCACACAGAGCACAGTGGTGGTAGGACGGGATTTGGCGCCTTTTTTCTTGTCCACTCGCAGTTTTGTCATTTTTAATTTTAACCATCTGCAGCTATGGAAGTCATTAATTTTTTATCGAGGAGACAAATGAATCCTGACAATATTTTCACTAATAACCAAGAAATGCTTGAGTGTGAAGAGGACACTGCAAGTTTATTAAAAAACTTAGATTATTTGCTTGAAAAACAACTGAAAACTTGGTGGGATGTGTTCACTTTTGAACACTATCTCAAAGAGAAACTCATCTTTAGAAGGTTGAGATGGGAGGTTCCTCCCCAAGATGGGCTTACTGACTCTTCTTTTATGAATTAATGGTTGGAATTTTTTAACAAAGTGGGCATGGAGCTTCAGAATTTGGTCGTAAGCAGTTTAAACTAGCTAAAATCAATGAACAGATCAACGATATAGAGAGATTACTAGAACCTATTAAAGAGACCAATCCTATCATTGAATTTAATAATAATAATATGAAGAAAAAATTAGAAAAATTGGATCGGGAAGTACAAAAGAAAAAAGTTAAGAAATATGGGGGGGCGTGGCCTAACTCCGGACCAAGATGGATGCTTAGACCGGGCTCTCCAGCACACAGGAGCAGCTAAAATAAGCATCTGGATCCCACAGCGCATACCTAACCATGGTGAAGGGTGACCGGAGCTCCTCATCTACCCGGGAACCGAAGGACGCAAACCAGCAACAGGTTAGCAGCATCCCAGCGATGTTCCGAACGGCGCAGGGTGAAGGCCTCAAAGCCGCGGCCTCGCCTAAACATCCCGTCCCGCTCGGCGGCTCCAGCCCTGCCGCGGACGGCGCGATCGGCCCCTACAACCCTGAAACACAACCGGGTCCCCCAGCACAACATCAACCTCAAGCCCTATGCCTAGCAGACTTGCAAGCAGTGGCCCTGGACATAAAAGCAACCCTAGCAGCAGCAGTCACAGACCTAAAGACTGAAATACAGACTGTAGCAGCAAGGATGGGTTCAGTAGAGCAGGCCACAGCACGCCATGCAGAAGCTATCAAACAAGTACAGAAAAATTCAGACATGCATCTCTCTCATATCATTGAGATTCACCGTCACCTGGAGGACCTCGATAACAGGGGGAGAAGACATAACATTAGAATAAGAGGAGTCCCAGAATTAGCAGATCAAAACCCAATAGAACAGACTGCTGCTGCAATCTTTAATGATCTACTAGACAGACCCCCTGACTCTCCCATTGATTTTGAAAGAGCTCACAGAGCCCTCAGACCGAGAGGAAGGGACACTGACCCTCCAAGAGATATTATTTGCTGCTTGGTAAACTTCCCTCTGAAAGAAGCTATTCTAAAAAAAGCAAGGGAAAAAAACAGAGTCCTATTCAATGGAAATGAAATCAAGCTATTCCAAGACCTGTCAAATATTACACTACAGCAACGCAGAGCATTGCGTCCAATTCTTGATCAATTACGTACCAGAGGAATACCGTATAGATGGAAATTTCCATTCTGTCTATCAGCATCATGGAGAGGACACACAGCACTACTGCGCACACCCGACGATCTTCAATCCTTCTGTGACACATTAAATATCCCTTCAATCGATGTCCCAGAATGGTACAATTCATTCATGATAAATGACTCCTGGATTGAAGTAACCAACAACTATACTCCCAGAGCCCAAAGGAACCGAGATCGCCGTCGCAGATCGCCATCAGATCAACATAACAGAAGAAGACTAAACCAAGGAAGCCCTGGAATCTCACCACCCAGACGCAGGGACCGCATGGATCATCAGGATCATATGGACACCTGAACTTTATCTGTCTATAGCCGTGATGTCTATTATCCTCTGCCTAAATAGGCATCTTCAACTAAGCTATAATAATATGGGGATACAACCCCCAGAGGAAACAGAAACAAGAAGATTAACAGACTTCTATCCAAACACAGAGAACCAAGTTTTCAGTTAAAAGAGAAAAAGGAAAAAAAAAAAAAAAAGAGAAAAGAAAAAAAAAAAAGGTTGACTGTTAACTTTTATTTATCCCCAGTTTTTTCTTTTTTTTCCTACCCATTTACATTTATGATACATACCTAAGTCAAGGCAAGTATACCATCCTCTAAAAATACTCGAAAATGTAAAACTACTTTGGAAAAAAACATTATTTTGATGGTATGTTCAATAGGATATGATCTATGGAAAATGATAGTAAATATTGTAATTTATGCTACCACTCTGATACTCGGGTAATCTGAGATGAAGAGAAAATATATAAATAAATGAATAAATAAATAAAAAAAAAAAAAAAAAAAAAATAATAATAAAAAAATAAAAAAAAAGAATTAATAGACAAAAATAATAAAAAATATAAATAAAAATAACACAAATAAAAAATAAATACTCACAAACTTGGTTACCCAGTATCAGACATGTTAGATACTCCAAAATTGCAATGTCTACATACACTGATCAACCCAGATAATAAACGAAATTCTAAATGAACATAATTAAAGTTTGATTTGAAATATCCTCTATTATAAAAAGAAGAGGAGAGTTATTAGTAGCTTGTGACTTATATTCACAGATCCAAGCTAAAGTTACATCTAGTTTGTTCAAACACAGCTTACGTTAATATTACTTCATTCTGTTGTTCGATTAAATCTAGTGCAGAGGAAACGTATCACGGTGGATTATATTAAAGGCCTTCAAAAATCCAAGGGCCATGTTATTTAATTCTAAGGCACTCAACCACTGCCCCAATGAACACATAAGGGAAGGTGCTATATAACCCACTGATAACACCCTCAATCAAGTAGAGGTATCAAACATATTAAAACAACAAGCATCTCATTAAGCCACCGTGGTGCCTTTCATTTGTATCTAATGAAAATAGAAATAAAAAAAAAAAAAAAAAAAAAAGTTACAGGTATTAGACACACTCAATAGAAGATTTAACAGTTGCTTAATTCAGTATGGTATAATTTCTTGATAACCTATGACCTCTATCTAACCCCCCTTTTTTTCTCCTTAACTTTCTCTTTGTTTTATTTGTACATCTCATTTCCCATTCATAGATTATGCACTGTTCTTCTTGAATTTACAATATGTTATTGAATACAAGGGCTCCCTCTAGCGGCCAAAAGGCATAATTGTAACAGCTGATCTCAACAATTTCTGACCTGAAGAACTCTACTCATAATATGGCATAGGTTTATGTGTTACCCCATAAACACACAAAAGTTCAACACACCCTAGCCCACAAAGTATATTAAACCTTAATTATCGTAATATAGGTATATTTTATGAAATGCAATAAAATATAGCAGATCCCCGAATTATTAAAACATTATATTATGCTAGCTGCTCCGAAGTGCTTGAAAACAGTAACAAGTAAGAAAGGATTGTTTTATCTTATACTGCATATTAAAAAGAAAAAGAGAGGCAGTGTAGGAGTTCATCTTGCCTTACTTAGACCTCGAACCCACACAAAGGGTAAGAAATTTTTCTGCTCTTTGACCTTTCCGGATCCTTTTTTTTTTTTTTTTTTTTTTTTTTTTTTTTTTTTTTTTTTTTATTAAGGGTAGACTAGCTGGTCTAACCTACCTCCGGAACATTTACCCCTTCCATCTATAGTTGGGGTTTTTCCCCCCTTTTTTTTTTTTTTTTTTTTTTTTTTTTTTTTTTTCCTTCCTTTCCCTCCCTTCCCCAATCTTAAGTAATCTTTCTAGACTAACGTAAAGACGAACAGATATAATAATCAGATCCTCCATAACATAGATCAGTATCACAATACCAACATCTTTAAATACAGTTTTTCGAAAAACTACCTCCAAAATGCCTATCCAAAATCAACAGAAAATTTCTTCAACAATAAAATTACTCTCAATAAATGCAAAAGGACTCAACATACCGGAAAAAAGAACCAAATTTTTTAATGAATTTCATAAACAGAAAGCAAATATCATTTGCATACAAGAAACCCACTTTAAATCTGACAAAATTCCAAAAATACAAGACAAAAGATTTCCAACAGCTTTTCACGCCACCAATCCAGAAGGGAAAACTAAAGGAGTGTCAATTTTGATATCTAAACAAACTCCAATTCAGATCCATGATACAATGCTTGATCCAGGGGGAAGATACATATTTTTGAAGGGTAAGATAGGACCACATCCCATAACCATAGCAAATGTATACGCCCCTAACTCAAAACAGGTGGCTTTCTTTCGCAAGATAAAAGACCTGTTAACGACTTTCAAATCAGGCATTCTTATTCTTGGGGGAGATTTCAACACTCCCTTAAACCCCCTCATTGACACTTCAAGTGGTACATCGAGCCTTCCCTATAAAGCACTGAAACAAATCAAAATTCAATTTAAGGAACTAATGCTGCACGACGCCTGGAGAACTCTAAACCCTCAAACCAAAGATTTCACCTATTTCTCCTCTGTCCATCAAAAATACTCTAGAATAGACTATTTTTTTCTCTCACAACCTGACCTCGACCTACTGACCCATTCCACAATCGAAACCATGACTCTTTCTGATCATCACCCGATAACCTTGACACTGACCTTTCCGGAAAAAAAGACGATTACTAAAACCTGGAGACTTAACACCACCATACTAAAAGATCCCATAGATGTATTACATTTTAATAGTACACTAAAAGAATACTTTTCACAAAATGAAAATGATGAGACTTCTGTAATCACACAATGGGAGGCGCACAAATGCGTAATTAGAGGAGAATTTATCAAAAAACTAGCCAATTTAAAGAAAGAACAACAATCCAAAATAAAATCACTGATAGAACAAATCCACAAATTAGAAATAGCACACAAAAGAACTGTTGCACTCTCAACATTTGAGGAGTTAACAAAAGCACGAACAGCACTATCAGAAGAAATTAACATGAAAACCAAAAGGCAATATATCCTAAGACATAAGATATATTATGAACAAGGAAATAAGAGTGGGAAATTATTGGCAAAAGCAGTTCAAAATAAGAAAGTTGCTTCCAATATACATCAAATAAGAGATAAACAAGGTACACCACACTCGTCGAATGAGGAGATTGCTAAACAGTTCGAAAATTATTATCAATCCCTATACAACATCCCGTCCAATCCTAGATGCCCACATAACACAGACAAGAGAGCAAAACTCATTCAAGACTTCCTAGAGAAATACAGTCCCCCTCAAATAGCAGGAAACATAGCTCAAGAGCTTGAAGCCCCTATATCAGGCCCAGAGTTCGATAGAGCTATAAAGGATATGAAAATAGGCAAAGCCCCAGGACCAGATGGACTACCCCTACAATATTACAAGACATTCACCAATATACTGAAACCAAGATTTCTAAAAACCTTCCAATCACTACATACTGAACAACAGCCCCCAAAACAATTACTAGAAGCTCACATAACTGTAATTCCCAAAGAAGGAAAAGATTCTAATTTAGTCACTAATTACAGACCAATCTCACTGATCAATGTAGACGTAAAAATATATGCTAAAATACTAGCTAACAGACTCTTACCCCTATTAACCTCCCTTATTTCTTTGGATCAGGTGGGATTTATCCCAGGGAGAGAGGGACGCGACAATACAATCAAAGCACTAAACATAAATCATTGGTTAACAACCAATAAGAAACAGGGATTTTTTCTCTCCCTGGATGCTGAAAAGGCGTTCGACAGAGTGGCCTGGGACTTCATTGACGCAGTATTAAAACATATAGGAATTATGCCTCTAATGAGATCATACATTAGAGCATTATACTCAAATCCAACAGCACGAGTTCGTGTCAACGGCCACCTGTCGAACGCCTTCCACTTACGAAATGGTACTAGACAGGGATGCCCTCTATCCCCACTCCTGTTCGTCCTCACACTAGAACCGTTACTAAATAAAATCAGATCAAATCCAGACATTAAAGGAATAGAAATCCAAAATCACACATATAAAGTCGCAGCTTTTGCGGATGATATGCTCCTTTTCCTCTCAGAACCGCACATCTCTATACCCAATCTTATACAAGATCTAGAACACTTTCAACTACTATCAAATCTAAAAATTAATCACTCCAAATCTAATGCCCTCAATATCTCTCTAGCCCCAAGTTCAGTACAAATTAGCCAAAAAAACTTCTCCTTCTCATGGGCCAAACACAGTATTACATACCTTGGAATTGAAATTCCTACAAATCTAAATAATCTCTTTAAACTTAATTTCACCCCTATCCTAAAAGAAACGCATGATGATTTAAAAAGATGGAACTCACTAAACGTATCGTGGTTTGGACGTGCTTCCCTAATAAAAATGACAATTCTGCCCCGATTCCTTTACGTGATGCAAACAATTCCCATCAGACTACCAACGACATTCTTTGAATCCTTTCGCAAAGCCTGTTCTACCTTCATATGGAAAGGCAAGTCTCCCAGAATCAAATTCACTAGATTAAATCTACCCAAAAATAAGGGGGGAATTGCATTACCTGACCTAAAGAAATATCACCAGGCTGCCCTCTTAGCTCGAATAGTAGATTGGAACATCCATAACACAGTGAAAGACTGGGTATCTTTAGAACAAAAACAATTCTCCCAACAGCTTAAATCTCTTCCATGGATTCATCCAAAAAATCACTCAAAAGATATCAAAACTCACCCCCTAATAGGCCCCACATTAGAAACCTTTCGAAACACCTTTAAAAGAATAAACTCCTCTCCTTGGCTTAGCCCCCTCACACCGCTTAGAAATAACCCAGACTTCCCCCCGGGACTAGAACAAAATTTCCTTGCAAATTCATGGCCGCACAAAGAAATTCTAGTCAGTGACTTTTTTCAAAATAAGAGACTTCTATCTAGAGAAGAAATAAACAAAAACAACAACCCTAACCAAATTCCACAGTGGAACTATTTGCAAATCAGACATTTTTTGACCAGGAATGAGACAGCCCAATCATGGACAAGACAACTCACAAAGTTAGAGGAACTATGCACAAGAAAAACCCCACAAAGACACATTATATCTACTCTCTACAATTCACTTTTTGGGGACAAAACTGAGTTCTCCAGTGCGTCGTGCCAAGTATGGGAACAAGAGCTTGATTTATCTCTTTCAGAAGAGGATTGGGAAACAATATACATGCATGCTCATAAAGGATCTCTTAATGTAGCCACCCAGGAGTGTGGCTTCAAAATAATTACCAGGTGGTACAGAACTCCTGCCCTACTACACAAAATCTCTCCAAGCATCTCAGACAGATGCTGGAGATGCAAACAAGAAGAAGGCTCTATGCTCCATATCTGGTGGTCATGCCCCCTAATACAAAACTTTTGGAAAATGGTTCATGAAACCATTACCTCACTCACTTCAGAGAACATAAGTTTTAATCCAGCACAATACCTCCTTCACTACAATTCAATCCCCAAAAAACAATATTTAAAATCTTTACCCATGTTCATGATAAATGCAGCAAGACACTGTATCCCTTGCCACTGGCGCTCAAACTCTATCCCATCGAAAAAAGAATGGTTCCGGAGAATAAACAATATAGAAAAGATAGAAGAACTTATAAGTATTTCCCAGGAGAGGATTTCTAATTTTACATCAACATGGTACAACTGGATTGAATTCAAAAATTCACAGTCTTACAAAGCTATTATTAATTAATTAATTAATAAAAAGAGTCCTTCACCAAAACAAGACATACACAGAAAAACCAAAGAGAATACTAGACTACTATAATAAATAAATAGTCCTTATTCACCCCTTCCCCCCCCCCCTTTTTTTTTTTTTTTTTTTTTTTTTTTTTTTTTTTTTTTTTTTTTACTATTATTTTTCTATTGCCTTTCCATACCTCTCCATACTCATATAATGAGTTAATTCACCTTAATACTCACTAAGCAAATAAGTTTAAATATGTAATATGTATATGCTTTAAATATAGTTATTAATACTGTCCAAATCATCTTGATATTACTATTGTTTGTGTAATCCACTTTAACCCAAATGTTACTCAGATGACTATGTGACTTTACTATACTCCATTTATATGACAAAGTTGTATTACATTTATTTGTTCAATCAATAAAAACTTTATGAAACAAAAAAAAAAAAGAAATATATCAGAGACTCTTCAGATTTTAAAAATAATAAAATTTATTTATGGCAAAACTCCAATTTAGGGGTTAATGGGTGCGCTGTGCCCAATACTAAAGATGTAGTCCCCAATTCTGCATCAGCCAACCAACAGGGGACACCTTTGGGGGTCAGGAGTGAGAAAGGCAATACTGAGCAGAATACACCAGGCTACAACCGTAGAGGTATACGACCACAACATGGGGGGGGTCAGCATTATGGGAGCCATCAACAAGGAGAGGGTTATCATTCACCAAGGCCATATAATGGAGCTAGAGGTGGATATAAACAATAATACAATCAGCATCCTCCACCGTGTCCGTACCAACAATATAGAGCCAATCAACCTGCCAATTATAATACCCACCACTACTCCCAACCCTATCAAAAGGGGTATCCCACCCCACCCCATGACTATTATGGAGATATGGGAAATCAGATTCCCATTTACAACAGATATGCACCATTAATGGATTATGATCCCAATGGACAATACTACAATAATCCAAAACCGGGACCAGTTCCTTTTTTAGGTCACCGGGGGAGGGGGGGAGGAGTGGGGGGACTCCCAGAGGTGGCAGCCACCCAGTCAACAACAGGGGTGGAGGGAAGATGGGAACAAATCAGTATCTGAACCTATACCATTTCCAAGAGAAGAAGGGGGTATAGAGCAGGGAGACGCAAACAACCCAAAAAAGAGAATGAGGGACACTTGAAAGATGGGATCTTTAATTTAAGTAAGGCACAACTCAATAATAATGAATTAAATATATTGAGTTTGGGGTTGAAATGTGCACCCAGGAAACCCATTAACAAATTTGAGGTATATATAGACACCCATAAATTCATCCGCACTTTGAATATTAAAAAACATTTTCTTAGTCACCCAGTTGCCCCGAGGGGGGAAACTACTAGGAGTTCTACTAGAATAGATACAGGCCTTAAAAATAAATCATTATTCAATCCCCAAAACTCCAATAACCACTTTATAGAGGTTTTTAAAAATCTGGTTCTGGATGATTTGGAACGATTGAACCCTGTTAAAAGAGTCAATCTGGACTATATTATCAACGGGATCAAATCATTAGAAGAGAGGAATGACATCATTATCTGGCCAGTGGATAAAGGGGGAGGTGTGGTAATTCTAGAGAAAGACTTTTATCACAATCAATTGCTGGAGATGCTGAGTGACCGAACCACTTATTGTAAATTACCATCAGATCCTACTAATAGCTATAAAATGCAACTTGGTGCTTTGGTGGAATGGGGGTTTAGTATCAATGCCCTTAATGCTAAGGAAAAGAGTTATCTTGTCCCCAGTGCATGCCGCATTCCAGTCATCTATACCCTACCAAAAATTCACAAAGACATAAGAACACCACCAACACATCCTATTGTGAATGGTATAGGGTCAGTCACAGCCAGATTGGGGGAGTTTTTAGATAAATTCCTCAAACCCAGCGTGAAGGTCACTAAAGCGTATCTCAAGGATACAACTGATCTACTACGCTCTTTACAGGAGGTGAAATTCAACTCAACCTCTGATTCATATTTGGTCACGGCCAACGTGGCCTCATTATATACTATTATCCAACATGAGGATGCGGCATTGCCACTTAACTGGGCGCTGAGCAAGAGGGATGATATCCCCCACATGCAGAAGGTTTTGTTGGTCATGCTTTTTCTGCATGACACACAATTATTTTTGGATTTAACGGTCATTTCTTCCCACAGAAGGTTGGCGTGGCGATGGTAGCTAAGTATGCTACCAGCCTTGCTAATCTCTTCTTAGCAGAATGGGAGGACAGACAAGTATTTAACAGCAGACCATCCCAGCTGCTGTTTTACTGTAGATTCATAAATGACCTCCTGTTCATTTGGGAGGGGTCGAGGGAATCTGCATTGGATTTTGTGTCATGACTCAATAACAACTCCAACAATATTCGACTAGATCATGTCATTAGTGACACCCTAGTCAATTTTCTGGATGTAACTATCACTAAAACGAATAATATCTTGAGTGCAAAAGTTTTTTTTTAAGACCACAGACCGAAATAGTTATCTGTCCATCAGGAGTAGGCACCCTCCCGCCTGGATAAAGAACGTACCAAAAGGACAAATGTTAAGGGTCCGATGTAATTGCTCGGATCTGAACACCTATACCTCTCAAGCTAACCTATTGAAGGAGAGATTTCTGCAAAAGGGTTATGAGAATAATATTATAGATAATATCATCCAGGAAGTAGCAAACATCCCTAGGGAACAGTGTTTGAAGGACAAGAACACTGGGTTACCAACAAACCAGCATCAGTTGGGATTAATTTCAAATTTTCATCACCAGTATAGAGATGTCGAAATGATTTTCAAAAAACACTGGCACATGCTGTGTAGAGATAGACATTTGGGGGAGATTTTGCCTAATCACCCCAAATTTATCTATAGACAGGCACCAAATTTTGGCCATAGAGTGGTTAAGAAAATTCTCAATCAATCCAACCAGCAAACTATCAGAATTGACCTTCAAGGGTTTTTTGCATGTAGAAAGTGCATTTGTTGTAGAACGGCGTGGGTGACTAGTAGAGGTACCACTCAAATTACCAATGTGGATGAGGAAACGTTCAAGATCAATGAATTCATCACGTGCAATTCCTCCTTTGTAGTTTATCTCTTGTGGTGCCCATGTGGTTTGTTCTATGTGGGACGCACCAAGAGATTACTGAGGGTGCGAATTGCTGAGCATTTAGCAAATATAAAAAATGGTTTTCGATATCATAGTGTTTCTCTCCATTTCAAGCAGAAACCTAATCAGGACCCAAGCTTGCTACAATTTTGTGGCATAGATATAGTTCATCAATCTTAGAGGGGTTCCAATAGGGTCAGGGATCTCTCTCAGAGAGAAACCCGATGGATCTACTTACTCAAAAGTTTATTCCCTAGAGAAATGAATATTGAACTGGACTTGAATTGTTTCATCAGCAATTTTTAGGTATATCAGACTACCTATAATGTGAGTAGGTGTGGCGCTAAAAACTCTATATGTGCGTTATTGGGCAAAGCCTGACAAAATGAACATCTGAAAGGCAATAAGCGCAATAAAGTGTATTAATGAAACACAAAATTGATCATGTATAAACTAGGCACTGGCAAAAATAGGTAATGCGAAAGTGATAATGGGAGCAATCTGTGTATTAGAGTGTATCAATAAAACACTAGAAGACCCTGTATAAACTGATAGTTGACACTAGCAGAAGTGGGTCACTGTGAAATAGTGATAGAAGAATTTGGGAGGATAATTATGAATCCTAAATAACTCACTATAGATCCCAAATTAATTATAAAATGAAAAAGACGTGAAAAAATAATAAACTGACCAGGACATCTTATAGATGCAGTGACACAAATATATGATAAACATAAAGTGAAAAGGTAAAAATAGGAATGATATGACACATTAACAACATGAACTGCTGTCAAAACTAAAAGTCCAACATGAACTCATAGGTAACTGACATAACTAGAAGTCCAACATAAATGAATGGGTAGGCATCTAGGAATGTGGTTGGGATGATCTACAACAACCAGAGACGGTGGTATGGGGCCCTTAAATCCGGGAATGGCATCCACAGGATAAAGTGTCCAACTTATATGTGAAAGGGATAGGCAAAAATACCCTTACCGGCAATGGTGGACTCCCCAGCCAGCGGCTTGGGAGTCAGACAAACTTATGATGGGGAGGAGAGGTGATTCCACAGCAGCTGGAGATGATGGGGAAAACTGCGGCACTCACCGACCGAACCTCACTGGTCTCAGCAACTCCCGGTATCCAAGATGTGAATGAGGAACTGCTCACAAAGGTGCTGGCTCCATGGAGTGGGTATAGGTCCTCAAGTAAAATAGGGATCAAAAAGAAGACTTCCCCATAGTGTAAATCAGCTTTTTGAGAAGCTTTATTTAAAAACGAAGCAGTAAAACACACCCTGGCTTAGGGATTGAAGTCAGGTATAGAACAATAAAAAAGCGCTTAGATCAAAATAGTGGCAAGACAGGCATAACCACCCGACGCGTTTCGTCCGATAGGACTTCAACTGGGGTACCCCAGTTGAAGTCCTATCGGACTATTTTGATCTAAGCACTTTTTTATTGTTCTATACCTGACTTCAATCTCTAAGCCAGGGTGTGTTTTACTGCTTCGTTTTTGAATAAAGCTTCTCAAAAAGCTGATTTACACTATGGGGAAGTCTTCTTTTTGATCCCTATTTTACTTGAGGACCTATACCCACTCCATGGAGCCAGCACCTTTGTGAGCAGTTCCTCATTCACATCTTGGATACCGGGAGTTGCTGAGACCAGTGAGGTTTGGTCGGTGAGTGCCGCAGTTTTCCCCATCATCTCCAGCTGCTGTGGAATCACCTCTCCTCCCCATCATAAGCTTGTCTGACTCCCAAGCCGCTGGCTGGGGAGTCCACCATTGCTGGTAAGGGTATTTTTGCCTATCCCTTTCACATATAAGTTGGACACCTTATCCTGTGGATGCCATTCCCGGATTTAAGGGCCCCATACCACCATCTCTGGTTGTTGTAGATCGTCCCAACCACATTCCTAGATGCCTACCCATTCATTTATGTTGGACTTCTAGTTATGTCAGTTACCTATGAGTTCATGTTGGACTTTTAGTTTTGACAGCAGTTCATGTTGTTAATGTGTCATGTCATTCCTATTTTTACCTTTTCACTTTATGTTTATCATATATTTGTGTCACTGCATCTATAAGATGTCCTGGTCAGTTTATTATTTTTTCACGTCTTTTTCATTTTATAATTAATTTGGGATCTATAGTGAGTTATTTAGGACTCATAATTATCCTCCCAAATTCTTCTATCACTATTTCACAGTGACCCACTTCTGCTAGTGTCAACTATCAGTTTATACAGGGTCTTCTAGTGTTTTATTGATACACTCTAATACACAGATTGCTCCCATTATCACTTTCGCATTACCTATTTTTGCCAGTGCCTAGTTTATACACAATCAATTTTGTGTTTCATTAATACACTTTATTGCACTTATTGCCTTTCAGATGTTCATTTTGTCAATAACGCACATATAGAGTTTTTAGCGCCACACTTACTCACATTATACCTTAGTTGCAATTTGTCTGATTGTTGTGTTGGCTGCTTTTTTCTCCCTTTTTTTTTGGTTGGCGCATTATTAATTTAGATTTTTGATATCAGACTACCTAGTTTAGTTTTAGGGGGATGTCATACTGTCCAATCACTGAGCTCATGCCCTGTGTTTTGGAGCAGTGGTTCAATTACATTTATACACGTCTGTTTATTTTACTTCTATTTCTATTTTTTATTTGGATTTTTATTTTTATTTTTAGTTCTATTTATTTTTATTATTATTATTTTTATTTTATTTTTATTTGTATTTTCATTTTTATTTTATTTTTATTTATTTTATTTTTTCATTTATTTATTTATTTATTTATTTATTTACTTTGTTTTGAATGTTCACTTTTGCATATGGGTAATCATATCACCTATATGTCATAATTCATGAAAATTTGATTGATTCATTTTATTATTTCTGTTTAAATATCACTATTCATTATTTGAGTTGGAGATTTATATCTGGTATATGTTATATACCATTACTGATGAGCCACCTTAGATCTGGTCTGGCTTTGGGTTTTAAATAAGGCTTTTTACCTATA
The DNA here is from genome assembly GCF_042186555.1 of Aquarana catesbeiana. NCBI lineage: Eukaryota > Metazoa > Chordata > Amphibia > Anura > Ranidae > Aquarana > Aquarana catesbeiana. Next base: position 249,575,325 of record NC_133327.1, on the reverse strand, counting down.
CATTTGATCTTTGAGGAGTCTTACTGTTGTATTATGGACACGGGGACACCAAGCGATTGACGCCCGCCCATGGTACATTGAAATTTGCATAAAGCCATGATTGCCTTGCCGAGTAGCCAACCCCATGATTAAGTCCCTGTGATGAAACATGTCGGGACGTGGCTACACGGCAATCGTAGACGTCTGTTAGAGGAAGGTGTGAAGGGGGATGGAGCAGGGATCAGCTGAGGAACGTGGGCTGTGAACGGGTGAGACGATGGGTCCGCTGTGGCCGTCCTGTGCTAGTGCTACTGCATGCTCTGCTGTGTTCTGCTGTGATACAGTTCCATTTGCTGTGAAGTGAAGTGCTTAGTTGATTTTATTTACCATGTGAGTGCATATGTGTTGATTTTAGTTTGAATTAAATGTTTTAAACAATATCACGCCATTGGAGCATTTTTTTCCTATTTTATATGTGGAATCACTATCTCAAGGAAAGTGTTCGGTGCACTTAGCAGAGGATACCATTGGTCGCATGATAACCCCCATGTGAGTGGGTTGAGGTTTTTTGCCGGCCAAGCACGAGAGTGTGAGGCCTTATCAGCTGGTGAGTTTGCAATTCACAAGGGAGTGGAATCACATCACTGAGGTTTGGTGAACATGGGTCAACAGCATTTGCAGATTGGAGACACCTGTACTTTTGGAACTTTTTTTTCTTCATTATCTCACATTTATGTGGACTTTTTTTTTGGTTTTCAATTTTTAAATTTTTCTATTTTTGAACCACTTTTTCAACACTCATTTATCCAATTATTTATTACCATTTTTTTGGGGGGGGTCTTTATTTTTCTGGTATTATGATACCGGACTGATTCACTTCTCACAGGGTGTCACTAGGAGTTATTGTAGTTTCTTAACATTACTCCTTTTACCTGTTTCTCATGTCATGCTAGATTATGTTTGGTATGCACTAGTTCATATATATATGTTTATTGCACCAGCAATTGATGCTTATTTGTGTGTCGTCATCACTGACTTTATGTCTTTGGTAGTATTTTTCATTATTTTGATGTATTTGTTTTCACATTGTGATTTAGGGTTTTTTCCACTTTACTAGAGGGGGTGCCAGTACTCACCTCAAGCCCACATTAGGGGGGTAGCGCCACTCTTCATCTCCTTGTGTACTGTCCTTAGGGGTGATTCAGTTTTTCCAATTCTGTGGTAGTGTATGGTGGAGCCACTTGTTTGTCATTATTTCTAAAATACATCTGTGCTCCCATTTCCCATTTGGGAAAGGCTATTATCAGCCAATTGTTTTATGTAATGAAGTAGTTGTGTAAGAACTCCATGGGGTTGATTCACTAAATGGAATTAGACAGTTCAATTTGCAAGGGAATTTTTCCCAGAGCTTAGTGAATGAGATTAAGCTCTGCTGACTTCCATCATCAAATCACACTCAAGCCAAAATGGTGTGTTCTTTTTTTTAAATTTTATCTGCATGTGATTGGGTATCCTTTAAAAAGTGAAATGTCACCACATTCATTAAGCTCTGGGGACAATTATATTACAAATTGCTACTTCCCTTGCAAAGTGAACAGCCTATTTGCCTTTAGTAAACCAACTCCTATGCCCCCAAGTGATTGTATTCATGTAGGTACTGGTACTTATCCAAACCTCTATAACTGAACATTGCCACACAAGATGAATTAGGTCAGGGTAAGGTATTGTGTACTTTGGGCAATCAGTAATCCATCCTGGGGGTGAATTTTTGAGTGGAATGTTAAAAGCTCTATGACAGTGGTTCTCAACTCCTATCCTCAGGACCCACTAACAGGCCAGGTTTGCAAGATAACTGAAATACATCACAGGTGATATAATTTGCTGCTCAGTGATTGCAGTATTCTAGTCTGCATCTCCCCAAGGTAATACCTAACATCTGGCCTGTTAGTGGGTCATGAGGACAGGAGTTGAGAACCACTGCTCTGTAAAATGTTTAGTTTAACCTTTCTCCAAGTGCTTTTCTCAAGGCATTCCATTCTGTGTGTGTATCATTTCTGCAGTGTCTTCTAAGGGCTTACCTATCAAATCTGCAAATTTTCTATCATGAAGTTGGCTTTGAGTTTTCCCACAGATGAAGGGTGTGAGTCCTTGGCCTTGCCATGACGTGTAGGGGGAGGATGTGTGGCCCTCAGGTTCCTTCCTCCCCTGCCTCTGGGGGGGGTCTCTTTTCAGGAGAGCTCCCCTGACCTAGTATTCAAGAAAGACTTTGTCTGTCTTAGAAGAACGGTGTCTGCCAGGCCTTCTGGCTAGGCAGACCATGTAAACCTATGTCCCCATCAGGAGATTTGCGCCCCGGGGGTCAGGGTAGAGGTCCTACTCCTTTAGGGGGTGGACTAAAGCCCGCCCTTAAGTGCACTTTTTAGTGTGTGTTTCACATGCACGTTTTTTTGTTCACTTACAGGTTTTATTCATTCTAAATCCACTCTGCACTGCAGGTGCACTTGGAAGTGCAGTCGCTCTAAATCTAAGGGGTGGATCTGAAATGAGGGGAAGCTCTGCTGATTTTATCATCCAATCATGTGCAAGCTAAAATGCTATTTTTTATTTTCCTTTCATGTCCCCCTCGGATCTACAGCAACTTTACTTTCAAGTGCACTTGCAGTGCAAAGTGGATTTTCCTTTAGAAAATAGCCCTCTATGTTTTTACTCATCCATTAAATTATCCTCGATCAAAATGACTGATTTAATAATCTTCTCCTGGGTGATAACAGCAATGTGGCTTATACATTACTAAATATGTATGCCCCTAACTCACAATCATCTACATTTTTATTTAAACTACTAAAACATAAAAAATACACACATAATATAGCTCTTTGTTTATCTGTAAAGGCTTTGAGGTTGATTTATTAAAGGCAGATAGGCTATTCATTTTGCAAGGGCAGGCGCACCCCCAGAGCTCAGTGAATGTGGTGAAATTTTACTTCGCCAATAATATCCAACTATGTGCAAGGGGAAAAAAAAGTGTTTTTGCTTGCTTGATTAAATGATGAAAGTCAGCAGATCTTCATCTCATTCACTAAGCTAAGGGAAAGTTCCCTTGCAAAGTGCAACTTCCCTTGCAAAGTGAAAAGTTTATTGGACCTTGGTAAATCAACCATTTAATTCTATATCTGATCTCACATAGGATTCCTTGGCATATCTCTGACATAGATATATTTGATCCTTGGATGTATTTGCATCCTACTGTAAACTTTTCCTTTAATTTGTCTTCCCACAAGTCTTATTCTAGAATATAACTTTTGCATAGATAAATGGTTATTAGTTAAGGGTATTGCAAGCGACAATCTCAAATATTACAGGGCTGGACCCTGTACCCATAACTTTGTCTATTGTAGAAAAACTCTACATTTTTTTGGTGCAATAATATGTTTATTTTGTCTAACCCACTTCACAATAAAATGCAGCTAAATATATTCAAATTACACACTTATTACCTAAATATATATTTTTTTAGCAAGTGGCGGTAAAGTCCATTTAGGGGAATTTTCTTTTTCTATATATATATATATATATATATATATATGTATTTGGATGTGGCACAGCCTCTCTCTACCTAGGGAAGCAAATCACCCCATATTGACTATTAAATTTTGGTAGAAAATACCACTCCCCGCACGATTTAGCAACTCTAGGAGGCCAAGATAATTAAAAACCCTTTCAAACCACTGTAATAATTTTTAATAACCTATCCTTATCTTTAGGACAGATTTATTTAATTCATCTATCTTTATATTGGACTAACAGAAATTACCATTTACTTTTTCGTCTTATGGCATCCGAATTTGAAAGCATGGACATTGAAAATACGTTTATAGGACAAAATTGGGAATCCCTTATGCAGGGTTACCTTAAAAAACTCAGAGACAATGAACAAATTGAGGCAGAGATTTCTTCCTTATTCTTTAGATTATCTAAGAATCTGGAAAAAAAAATCTCTTCTTTTCTGGCATGTACAATCATTCCAAGACTACATTAAAAGCAATATTAATCCACTGGGACTTTGTGTCCAGATATTCCCGACTATGGAAGACCTGGACACTAACTTCAAATGAACATGGGAAAATATACTTAGAACATGCTCACGAAGTCTTATGTAAGCGTTAGTTGAGGAATACACTAAGAGAACTAAAATGTTGGATATGGAAATTATTAAAATATGTGAATGCTTACAGTGATTTAAAACACATAAATCAGCTATCAATAAAGAGAAAAAATTAAAGATCCATTTAGAATCCTTCAATAAAGACATCCTCATTAAAAAAGGTCAAACATTTCTGAGAGACAAAAACGCTTTCGAGGCTGGAAAAGCATATAAATGGAATCAAAACAAAACTATCACTAGAAACACTAATACGATACAGAACTCTAATTCCAATAGACCTCCATCTCATAACACGCCTTCTATGAGCTTTAAACCTAAACCTACAGTAGGGACTAAATGTCAATTCCAAAGCGATTCAATACCAGACCATAAATCTAAAAAACAAATTTCAGAAAAGACACCTAAATCCCTACATTCCAGCTCTGCACTCTCTGATAAACCCACTAATCTTTCCATGTCCCACAGTATATCACAGGAAAGCACACTGTCCACCAGTCAAGACACACACACCACACAGGACCTGACACGTAATGATGCATCTTTTTTAGACCAAGTCTTAGCTGGAATCAAACCAGCTCCACCCAACCTCAACACTTACACTCAACTAACACTTTAAACGCTCACCAAGAAACTTTAACACACTTGAACACAGATCTTAGTATAATCAATTTATCTTCACATCCTCTATCGAGAGATGAACTTTCAGTCCTCAAAAAAGGACTAAACTTTTGCACCAATCACAATCTAGACAAATTTGAACTCTACAAAGACCTTCAGTTATTTATTCGTAAAGTAATTCTTAAGAAACTTTATCAGAAACAAAATACGAGAACAAACTATACCCCTCAAGAAAATCAAGCCCTGGATCAATTAATCACCCTCCTTGAAGAGAGTGATACATCTGACCTTATTGATTCAATAGACCTTCCCCGAATTTTACAGTCCAGAGAAGAACTAGATTCGGCTAACCCCACTACTCCAATCATGTCCAAACTTAAGAAAAAAATCAGATTTCTGTCCACCACCGAGTACATGCCCGAATGCGGCAGCCTTTCTAAAATTAGTAAATAATGACCTTGAAGAACTAAAAATACAGACAAAAGGACCTTCCAATTTAAGCTCAGGGGAATTAGATGCATTAAACTCGTTAGCAGCCAATACCAAAATCACTATAAAATCATCAGACAAGGGTGGCAATGTGGTTGTTCTAAATAATGAACACTACATAAATATCTGCGAGAAAATCTTGAATAACCCAATTTGGTATCGTCGTATGCCAGCAACTATCATAGACAAATACAACAAGGAATTCTACGTGCTGATAGACTCTGCCTTTCTAAATAACACCATTAATAAATCTACTTGGACCTTTATTAGACACAGTTTCTCCAGAACCCCTACATTCTAAATACTCCCAAAAATACACAAAAATCTTAAAGATCCACCAGGCAGGCCAATTATTTCAGGCATCGGTTCAATTAGTGATAATGCAAGCAAAGTAGTAGATGAATATTTAAGACCCTTTGTGGTCTCTCTGACATCATATGTAAGAGACACAAGTCATCTTCTGCAAATTCTGGATCAATTATATGTGCCAGACCAAGCCTATCTAGTAACAATTGATGTAGAAATGCTCTATAGTTCGATCCCACATGATCGTGGACTAGCAGCCATTCGACACATCCTTCAACAAAACTTGGATACTGATCCTACGTACAATGAATTTATTGTTATACTGCTCGAGTACATCCTCACCCATAATGTTTTTACTTACAATGGCTCCCACTACCTCCAGGTGCAGGGGGTAGCGATGGGGACTTGTACCCCATCGTATGCCAACCTGTACCTGGGGGAGTGGGAGAAAACTTTCCTTTCTGATGAAGGCCTTACCCAATACACCACCCATATCTTGGGATGGTATCGCAATATAGATGACATTCTTGTCATCTGGGATGGACCTATGGATGTACTCGAGCAGTGTCTATCAAGAATGAATAAGAATTACTTCAATTCAACATTCACTATGTCCTCCGACAAAAATTGGATAACATTTTTGGACATAGAGATATACAAAAACGAACAAGGGAAACTAGGTAGTAAGTTGTTTAGAAAAACTACCACAGGAAACACAATACTCCATGCAACTAGCTTTCACCCTCAACCTCTTATTGATTCGATACCATATTCGCAGTATCTTAGAATTAAGCGTAACTGCACAGATAACGATATGTTCATAAGAGAAGCAGGCTTGCTACGAGATTGACTATTAGCACAAGGCTATACTTACAAAACCTTAAAAAGAGCTTTTAAGAAAGTATCACAGAAACCTAGAGACACACTTTTTCAACACCGTAAACAGAAAAATACTAACCAACTACGTATTATCACCACATACAAACAACAACACTGTCAAGTCAGAAAAATTGTCCAAAAATATTGGCACATGTTGACTCTCGACCCATCCTTGGGTCATCTAGTGCCAGAGAAACCACAATTCACATTCAGAAGAGTTACCTCCATTAGCGACAGAATTGTAAATAGCGAATTCAAAAATGAAGGAACAAGAACACACTGCAAGTACAAGGGCACTTTTGCCTGTGGATCTTGTCACTATTGCAGATATATGCTTACACAAAGAAATCCTACCCCTCCGAATGGCAAAAAATTCTACCCAAAACATTTTGCCAACTGCAGGACCACTGGAGTTGTTTATCTGCTCCAGTGTACCTGCGGTTGCTTCTATGTAGGCAAAACAAAGCTAGAGTTTTGGCGAAGAGCCTACAGACACATACTTTCTATGCAAACGTGATCCTGACCTCCCCCTAGGCCGCCATGTCTCTTTAGTACATGGAGGGAACTTCCCAAGGATTAAATTCCTGATATTAGATCGGATACACCCTAGTCCTAGGGGGGGCAACTGGAACAAAATTCTCCTTCAAAGAGAACTAAGATGGATCTACTTATTAAAAGCCACGTTGCCCCCAGGCCTAAACAAGGCTGTTTGTTTCAAACCATTCCTCGAGGGCTTTTGCTCTGGTGGAATGGAAAAATAAATAGCGCCCCCCATACAAATTCTGGAACTTCTTGGTTTGTATTCTAATCTATCATACTCTCAATAATGGGGAGATTCAGCTTTCTTCCTTTGTATTTAGTACCAATACATTTTCGAATGAAAACAATAATCAAATGTGATGTACAAATAAAGATTAAATATAATGCTTGATGTATATATACATTCTAAACTTCTGAAGCTGTCTTTCCTACATATGACACACATGTCTGCATCAGTTTGGGCCTTTATTAAGTACTGACTATAGAATATATTAGCTGATCATATATAACCATTTATAATATCTTTTTCTCCTTGCACTCGTTGTGGATTACGAGATTCATCCATCCTATTGGCTAAAATACATTATATTCATTTGAAATCCTAATTTTATTTTTCATATATATGTAGTTGTTCAAAAACCTAAACAAACAGCTCATTAGGAATATGCAAAATAAAGATATATAAAAAACACGAGTAGTGCTGAGTAGTGCTGTGCACTATGGAGGTGTACCCAGACCTTGCAGACGAATATGGGCAATCATCCATTCACAATTTTTTTTTTTTTATTCACCTTTCCATTCATTCACTTTTGCTCCTAGCAACGGTTGAATAAAGGTGTATTATCTATTCCTTCCTCACATGCTGCTGGTTGGTTGACTCTCCGGGACATTGGGAGGATCTAGCGATTAGGGCTTCCAGGAATTTTGAGAGGATGGGAGCATAGTGATATGTTTAGATATTATACATTATAATGATTTAGTCGCATCATTGTGATACTGAGTGCTCTTCACGTTCATGGATGGGCCTCCATTTATTACGGTGTGACTCTAATACATATATATATTTTTTCATACATGTGTTTTTTGAATGTGGTTTTCTTTACGGAGATGAACGTTGTTTCTTTTCCGTACATTTCCATATATATTTACAATTTTTTTCTACACTTTTATTATTATTAACCACCACATCGTGCCTCTTGGTGAGATTCAGTGATTTTCTCCTTTCTGCTCTGTCAGTTTTACGTTCCAAATTAGCATCTGTAAGACATATTAATTGTCTAGTAATACTGGGCTTTTTCCTCCAGATGGCGCGAGAGATTGGCTCTGCTGGGAGTGGCTGAAGTTTTGTTTAGTTTCAGTCCTATGTGTCACCTTGGCAACATCCATTCACTAAGGAGCACCAGGTAGAGGCTTGGGTTTTCCCTTCCCTGAGAGCGGAGGTGAAAACGAGGCTTGGTGCGCACTGTTTTACTATATAGGGGATGGCTTAACACGTAGCCCATGCCCCTTGGCATGTTGACGAAACATGTAGGGCGTGGCTACGTTGTAAGCCGTCACGATTGCCCCATGTTATGCACGGGTTATTACGATTCTTATATGCTGGCTTGTTTTTAATTGTAATTTTACCTCACGGAGCGTGCACTCTCCGTTGCGGCCTGTACTTTTATTCAATAAATTCCGAAACTTTTTACACTATTGGAGCTCCGCTCTTTTGCTTTTTCCTTTGCCACACTGGGAGCAAGAGAGCTTTCCTTCCCCCCTCTCCAGGCGTTTCACTTGGACCAGCCCGGATCGGAGACAACATTCCTGACAGCTGCTGGGGAGATCTTCTCATTACACGGTCCCTGCAGAGGGCAAAAATCTGCATGCCTGATAGACCCTGCCAAGGAGGGGGTCCAACACGGAGGGTAAGAGTCCACCTTTATCACTTTCTCACTTATTGGAGTCACCGCCAGTGGATTTGCACCATCCTGCACATCTCTCTCCTTTGTCAATCCACTCATAGGGGGATTAGTTGCTGCTGAGCTGTATAGTGGATGGAAGCTTTTTTTCACTGATGAACTTTTTATGTTTGAACCCATGGACTGAGTTTGTTTGATTTTCAGATTTTCACGCTATTAATATCATTGTACTTCACATGTACACATTTTTTGTTTCTTCTTTTTATTTGAGTTTTTATGTTTTGCACTTATATATTGCTACCACTCATGGAGTCATTTACTTGCTCTCAGTAGATTGTGGTTTTTACTACCACCCACATGTATTCACATCTATGTGTGTATTTTCATATAATTAGCGCACTTTATTTATTTTTTATAATCCGTAATAGTTACCTTACATGCATCTGAAATTTTTTTTTTTTTAAACTACTGAGTTTGTTCAAGTAAATCCATTCCACTATATTGTTGGTACGAACCGATTTTGATGTTTTGTATTGATGCCTTTTCGCCATTAGTTTTCTATTTCACTTTACTCTTTATTTCTTACTTCCTGACAGAGCAGGGTTCTTAATAGACACTGTTCTTCCAGGTTGACAAATTCTACACCAGTTGATCATCCATTTACATTATACTGTAATTTGATTTTCTTGTTCTAATAACCAGTCCTGAAAACGTAGATATACTTGCTTATTTAAATATACATGCCAGTATATATGTTCTGTAAACTTTCACTAGCGTTGTTGTCTTTGTTCTAATATACACCATACTCAAGTATTATCCCTTTCTAAAGTACTAATTGTTTTTTTTTCTCCCTCCCCAGGTCTCTCCCCGGTGAGGTTAGCTCTTCCACCATCCATTTCTTGGACTTGGAAATAACCGTGACTGATGACCATTTGGAAACTAAAACGTTCTTTAAACCTACCGACCGGAACGGGTATATTCCGGTCGATAGTTGCCATCACGCCACCTGGCTAAAATCCATACCTCGTAGTCAACTTACCCGCATAAGACGTAACTGTAGTGACCTCTCTGACTATTTCCACCAAGCTCAAACTCTGAAATCTAGATTTGTTGATAAGGGTTACGACTCAGCAGACATTGATGATGAGATTAAGAAAGTTTCTTTGATTGACAGGAATTCGTTATTATCCGAACAACCTAAGCATACACAAGAGAATAAACACAAATGGTCTTTTTTAACGAATTTCTCAGTGCAACATAAGCAGATTAAAGATATCATATATAGACAATGGAAAGTTCTAAAAAATGACCACATATTAGGTCCTCTGCTTCCGGAGCGTGGAGGGGTCATTTATAGAGGAGCTCCCTCTATAAGAAGTCAGATTGCTCCTAACATTATTGACCCTCCGGCTACCCGATCCTTTTTCCACAACATGAAAGGTTTTTAACCCTGTCGCAGATTTACTGTATGCTTACACAATGTCTGTGGACGGAGGAGAACCCAGACCTTTGTCTCCACATTTACAGGCAAGGAATACCAAGTTAAACATTTTCTGACATGCCAAACAAGGTATGTTGTTTATTTGATCACGTGCCCATGCAGGAAGCAGTACGTGGGCCGCACTATACGTACATTTTCCGTGAGGGTAAACGAGCATATAACCAACATAAAAAAGGGTCGTACAAATCACAGCATCCCCAAACATTATCTCCAGTGTCATAATCAAAATCCAGCAGGGACAAAGTTCCAGGTTATAGACAAATTTGTCCCACACTGGAGGGGCGAGTCCCTTAAAAGGGGGGTTTCAAAGTTAGAGACCTTCTGGATACACCAGTTAAAATGTTATTTGCCCTACGGCCTCAACATTGATTGGGATATAAATGCATTTATTAACCAATCCTAGAATGTTTCATATGTCTCCTCCCTCTGTTTATCTCTTGGGGTATACATGTTTTTCACCCCCCGTTGTATATTTCTTAACGTATATATTTTTTCCACACATGATTTAATGGTTCCACCAGAAAAACCCATTATTTATTTATTTATTTATTTTTGTAGACTTATAAATCTAGGGACCATGGCTTTATACTTTTTGTTGACCTATGGTCTTATGATCATAGTCTCTTTAATACTTTTTTTAACATGTATTAATTATAGGTACACAATAGATGAGGCTATTGGTCCATTTTTCATGAAGTAATAGACATTTGTTTGCTAAAGTATTCGGATATATAGATGAGAATGTTTATTCTCTATTGGGGATTTGTAGCTATACTTTTCTTGAAGATTTATAATACTGCAACATTGTAACACTGTTGACATTATGTGAAGCTGACTATTTTTAATTTCTTTTGGATACTATTATTGTCCTTGTGGAGAATAGCTTGACTGCCTCATAATCTTTTTTAATTCCCCCAAGTTAGAACTGTGATACCCGCCTAATTATAGAAGCCCATCCTCGAAGCTTGAACCGCATTTGCGTTTCAGGGTTCTTATGGTTACTTCCTGTTTTTGCCAGTCGTCTCGGAGAGACGACGTCCTGACGTCATGCGTAGCTCATGAAGGGCGGGTACGCTGACGATCACGACTGGCAGCCTAAACGTGACTGGCCTCACCTACGGGTTTGTCATGTGAGCAGGTGACGATTTCCAGCCGGCAACCCTAATTGGTTGAGAGTCTGCTGTTTGACATCCGCGTGAAGGGGACGTTATAGAGAGCATCCATGCGGAGTCTTGCGGTGGCCACCTATAGGTTAGACAGATCGAGGCTTGGCTATCTCTGCTCTAATTTGTTTACGGATACCGGCTTATACACCCACTGACGCCATCTTTACAAACCCAGAAGTTGTGCTTCACATGGCGCAAATAGGTGGTTTATGGTTTGTTATTATTTTACATATATATATATGTATATATAGGAATATTAGTGGCAGACAGGCATACACCCCAGTTGAATTCCATGCAGACGAAACGCGTCGGATTTGGATGTGCCTGTTATGCCACGATACATGTAAGTGCTTTTTTTATTATCTGTCCATACCTGGCCCCTATTTGTCCTAGGAGCCAGAGCTTTTTTACTGCAAGCTTTTAATAAAAAGTCTTTCTGGAAGCAGATTCACACTATGTGGAAGCAATTTTTTTTCCATTTTTTACCTTGAGGGCTATGCCTCTTTTGTGCTGATCTGAAATTGGACCCTCCTATCGTTAAACAACCCTGTACCTCGGAGATCTTGAGGCAGGGAGACCCAGATCTGGTGATTGGTGAGCGTTGCGACCATCCTCTTATCAAGTCCGGATGTGGAGTCATATCCATCCTCTCCAGGACAACCATCTTTATTCACCTATTGAAGCCTGTCAGACTCTCAGCCGCTGGCTAGTGAGTCCACCTGTTCCGGTAAGGGTGTTTTTACGTGTCTATACCTGCATTAAGAGCCCGGGTAGTATACCTCCTCAGAGTTCATCCCAGCCATGGGGGATTGAGATGACACTCTCTACTGAAGGCTCCATAAGTCAAGTTTACATCAATATTTGATATACGTGAACATTTATTGAACTCCTCACTATTCTAATTACAGTGCACAAGTTTATTCTTATATCAGTTATATGAATGCATACTATGCAAAGGTATCTCTTTGGCTGATATTTTTTATTTTTGTTTGTATAATTTTTTTTGGTAATATATTTTTTATACACACATACTCCTATATGGTCTTTAGGACCACTAGGATTTCTATGCACAATTATAAGTCTGCTTTGGGTTCACAGATATATATGTGTTCTCAATACAGTTTTACTGTGTCCGTTTCATATTCACTTATTGGAGACACGTTTCAATAAAACTTTGTTGTGCACTTTGACATCCAGATGACCGTTCTGGTTTGCCTTGCCCAATAACGCACATCACGTTTTTTGCCTTGCCCAATAACGCACACCACGTTTTTTCAGCGCCACATTGTGTTACTATATTCAGTGTAGGCAGCCTCAGATGTCCACTGCTCAATGGTGTGAGCACCTCCATACTGTCTTGTCCTCCAACGCTGCCACCACTGGGCACTGCCATTGTGGCTGGATCCCTTGGTGACGGGGTACTGTATGCTGGGGAATGTTGACATAAATAATAGTGTAGGACACAGCAACACAGCACAATGATATCTATTTTATGCATGGGCATATTTATGCTTGTTAGAAACAGGCGGAATCTGTTGGCCAAGATCCCAAAGGCGTATTCAACCACCCTGCGGCCCTTGATAATCTGCAATTGAAGATCCTTAGGTCTGGAGTCAGGTTACACATAGAGAATGGTTTTAATATATTTTCACTTAATGCAAACGCATCATCAGCCACAAACATGAAGTTCATTAGATATGTGCACACTTAAATATTTCGTTTCGGAATTTCGTTTTCGTCCGAAAAATAAATGTATTTAGTTACTCCCGAAATTCGTTTTTCTTTATTTAGTTTTTGTTAAAAACTTACATTCGTCCGACAATCCAAATTAATTAAGGTTGAATCTGTCATTGAAGGCTTATGGTGTCTGTCGAATGTTCAAAGAAGATTCAATGGAGCAGCTAAACTGTACGATGCCGTATAGTTTAGCTGCTCCATCGAAACTTCTTAGAACTTTCAACAGAAACCATAATCGTAAATGAAAGTAAGTTGGCTGTACGTGTGTTAGTTCTAGCTATTTTACTGCCCCTCCTCTTTGGTTACAATCAGCCAATAACATTCATCATCATTATTTTTATTTTACTTCCCCCACCGTGTTGAATCTTTTCTCTCTACGTCGAATCTTTTCTCTCTATGTAGAACAAACTTGGACTAATAGAGTTAAGGTTAGGCACATTCGACCACAGGTTTGATGGACACAGATTGCTATTGTCAGCATCATGTCGAATCTCCTATCTATATCCAACTGTTGTAGCAACGAAAACGAAAATAAAGCATTTGTTTATGTCGGATCTTTCGTTTTTCAGATTCTGCACTATCGTTATCGTTTGTTAAAACGATAACAAAAATACCTGAAATTCGGACGAAAATGCATTTGGACAAAAACGAATGCACGTGTCTAAAGTTGATGTTTTCACATGTGTCGTCACGTGTGGGCAGGTTAAGGGTTCCATTATGCAGACGGTGATAGAACTCCGTCTGCTGGATTACACTGTCATCAGAGTTCCGGCCATTTTTTCCTATATCCAGATATAGAAAATTATATTTGGCATCGACTACAGCTAGCATTATGATGCTGTAGAAACCCTTGTAATTAAAGTAATAGGATCCGGAATTTGGTGGTGGAACGATGCGCACATGTTTTCCATCGATGGCTCCTCCACAGTTGGGGAAATTCCACAGTTCTTTGAATTTATTTGCAACTTCCATCCACTCAGGTGGGTTGCTTGGAAACTGTAACAGGAACAAAAATATATAGTGTTTTAATATATTTTAGATTTATTTCCAAACTAAACGCGGCCACATCATTGGATTTGATTGACAGCAGTGGGAGTCAATGGCTGCGATGCTATCAATCTATCTAATCAACACCAGGACTTCATGGAGAGGAGGACGCCTGAGCAGGTGAACTGGCTCAGGTAAGTAAAATGGGGGGGGGCTGGGGGGCCCGGTGATTGCCAGGTGTTTTTTCACCTTAATGCTTAGGTGAAAAAACACGAATCTTTATAACCCCTTTAGCATAATTTTTTTATTGTTTTAACTTAGGATTTATATTATAGCTACATATAGACACACACACATATATAAGCAAAATACATATAAAAAGACATATAATTGTGTGTGTAAATATATATATATATATATATATATATATATATATATATATATATATATATATACACACACACGCTATACTACTATATAAACTATTAATATATGTAAGTTAATATGTAATATAATATAGGTACGTTACTTTTACATAATTTTTCTGGAGCGCATCGATGATAGACTTGAAGGTTTCCGGTATTATTCTCCCCAGTGATTGAGGTGAAATTCCTGTTGAGAATTTAAGGTCCAGCAGACTTCTCCCAGTTGCCAGATACTGTAGTGTTGCAATTAAACTCTGCTCTGGACTTATTGGCTGCCGCATAATTGTAGTTTGTTTTTTAATTACTGGTGTCACCAGCTGCAGCAATGCTTGGAAGCATTCATCATCCATTCTGAGGTAATTCCTGAAATCGTCAGGGTTATTCTCCTGTAATTCTCGAAGCAACGACATATGAGAATAGTTATCTCGGTTCTGCAGCCATTGTTTTGACGATGTGCTTCTTTTCTTCTTTTTCTTTGGCCAAAACTCCAAGCATGACTAGTGGCAGTGTTTGGTCTTCCATATAAAAGTCCATATAACGAATATTCCTCACACGAACGAACACGCTTTTTTGTATGCAACAATCTCCCCACCACTCCGAACCCAAAGGCATGGTCTGTCTAAGGGTAGTGGTCAACTGGTCAACTGGTCAAGTGCGCCCCCAAACCTTTTCCTTGCTCGAGCTGAACTTGGACATCAAGAAGGCCTCTTCAATCGATTGGAAAAATGAGTGATATAAACGACACCACACAAGTCAGTTGGATATTGCAAATATATCTTTATGTTTCTCTTTCCCTGGTATATATGATAACAATTCAATATACATCATAAGGGGCAAACCAAGGGGCGGTCCCTTAGCTTATCCAATCACAAGAGTACAAGTATCACAAGTTACATGGTATATGGCATATAGAAAAAAGACAATGACCTTTCTGCTAGATGACGTGCTTAAAAAGTACCTAATAAAAAAAGTTACCCCAAAGTTTCCTTATCAAATATATATATATATATATATATATATATATATATATATATATTTTTTTTTTTTTCTTAGCTTAATTCCGACAAAAGAAAGTAATATAGAAATAACCTTTAAAGGTACTTTCGATAAGGTGCCTTCTGGCATTAGGCCCAGACTTGTGGTGAGATATTCTGTCTTATTCTCTACATATTCTAAGGAATCTATCACCACAAGTTTCTATTTTGCAGACAGCTCGCACAATAAAAATTTCCACTTAAACTTTGTCAAAGCCTTGCATAAAAAAAGCGTTTCAAAAAAGAGTTCAGGCTGTTAGGTACCTGGTAGTAGAGCCTGACTTTGTAGGAGAAGACCTCTCATACAACGCTGGTTCAGGAGTCACTGGAGTGGGAACAGTGATCTCCTGAGCACAGTGGGGTAGGAGTGCCTGTAGAGCGGAGTCTCTGGAGCTGAAGTGAGGAGAGATCCCACAGGGATGGCTGGACTGCAGATCAGGTAGACACTGGAGACAGCACGCAGGAACACTTGTAGATGCAGAGATCACTGGAGCTGAAGTTAAAGGTGCAACAGCAAGGACAACAGCAGGCACAAGCAGGGTCAGACGGTCCGGGTCAGCACGGATATGAAGCAGGCAAAAACAGCAGGCAGAGGCAGAGTCGGTAGGCAGGCAAGGATTGGCAACGGTATCAGGCAGGTAGCAGAAGAGTAGTCGGGCAAGCCGGGTCGGATAGGAGCGGAACGGGTAGTCAAACAAGCCGGGTCAGATAGGTAACAGCAATCAGGTTCAGGTTTACACGAATCACAAGCTGAGACGAAGCAGCAATGTGCCAGAGGCACAGGGGGATTTTTATGTGCACTTTGGCGCCAAACCGGCGCTATCGCGAACGCGCGCACGCCCGTATGCGCGCACGTGCACACGCGCGCACGCCCGAGCGCCGCGTACCCGCGCGCGCCCTAGCGCCGCGCTGACGCCCGGGAACACCACAATCTTGCCGATGCCCAGGTCCGGTGCCGGTGATACCCTGACATTGCCCCCCCCCAAGGGGCAACCTCCGGGTGCCCAAAAGCCTTTTTTCAGGATGGTTAGCAAAATAGGCTCGAACTAAGCGCCTAGCATGCACATTACTATCAGGTTCCCATGAATTATTTTCTGGGCCGTAGCCCTTCCATTTGATCAGGAACTGGATCTGCCCTTGTCTTCTCCTGCAATCGAGGATAGCCTCGACTTCAAATTCCTCGTTACCATCAATCACAATGGGTTCAGGAGGTCTAGTTCCTCTACCAGGAAAGGGATCAGGTACAGCAGGTTTGAGCAAAGACACATGAAACACGGGATGAATTTTAAGAGAGTCAGGCAGAGTCAGTTCATACGAAACTTCATTAATTTTCCTTCTAACCGGAAAAGGTCCCATAAACCTAGGTGCCAACTTCTTAGAGGGACAAGCTAGTTTGATATTATTTGTAGAAAGCCATACCTGATCGCCCGGTTGAAGCTTCAATTCCCCTCTTCTCCTTTGGTCAAAGGTCCTCTTGCTGTCTGCCTGAGCCTTGGATATTGCTTCCTGCAACATCTGGTTGTTATGATTGATGAAGTCTACCGTACTCTGTACTGCTGGAACTGAGGACTCTGGAAGGAAATCGGGTAAAAAGGTTAGATGGAAACCATAATTAGCGAAAAAGGGAGATTGACCGGTGGCTGAGTGCTTGGCGTTATTGTAGGCAAATTCTGCCAATGGCAGTAAGGATACCCAATCATCTTGTGAAAAGGAAGTAAAACATCTGATATACTGTTCAAGAGTCTGATTGGTCCTCTCTGTCTGACCGTTGGTCTGAGGGTGATAGGCCGATGACAAAGCCAGCTTGATCTTTAAGGACTCACACAGGGCTCTCCAGAAGCGTGAGGTAAATTGTACCCCTCTGTCAGAGGTTATGTTTACGGGGATTCCGTGGAGTCTGATAATCTCCTTGATGAAGATGTGAGCTGTTTCAATAGCTGACGGAGTTCCTTTTAATGGAAGAAAATAGGCCATTTTGGTAAAACGGTCAACTACCACAAAAATAGCAGAACACCCCTCAGAACATGGAAGCTCTACAATAAAGTCCATGGATATCATTTTCCAAGGCCTATCGGGTACTGGTAAGGGTTTTAACAGGCCCCAAGCTCGACTCCTGGAAGTTTTATTCTGGGTACAGATAGGACAGGAGCTAACATACTTCTCGCAAAAGTCCTTTAAATTGGGCCACCAGAAGGTACGTTGTACCAGTTCCAAGGTTTTACGAACCCCAAAGTGACCTGCCAGTGGGTGATCGTGAAGAAGTGCTAAGACCTTGACCCGAACCTCCTCTGGAACAAAGATTTGACTCCCTTTCCAAAACAATCCGTCCTTGTTACTTAAGGTAATCCCTGTGGGTCTGGCTGATTCAGAGGATGCTTCCTTGATCTGGGAGAGGAGATCAGTTTGTATGAGCAGAAAATTGTTTGCAGGTAAAATGGTATCCGGAGCAGATGAGTCTTTTGGGTTGTCATGCATACGTGATAATGCGTCTGATTTGACATTTTTTGAACCTGGCCGATAAGTAACGTGGAAGGAAAAGCGTGAGAAAAACAGCGCCCAGCGGGCTTGTCGGGGTCTTAGCCTTTTAGCAGATCGTAAATATTCTAGGTTTTTGTGATCCGTATAAATTAGTACCGGATGCATAGCTCCCTCCAGCAGGTACCTCCACTCTTCTAACGCAGTTTTGATGGCAAGGAGTTCCCGGTCTCCAACATCATAGTTCCTCTCCGCGGAGGAAAGTTTTCGGGAGAAAAACCCTACAGGATGCATATCGTTTTTACTGCCCCTTCGTTGAGAGAGTATCGCACCGACCGCTATTTCAGAAGCGTCCACTTCCAAAATAAATGGCAAGGATGGTTCAGGGTGACTGAGGATAGGTGCTGAAGTGAAAAGTCTCTTGAGGTTCTCAAAAGCCTCTTGGGCTAGGTGATTCCAGGAAAAACGGGTATTCTGTTTGGTTAGTTGTGTGATTGGTGCGATTATTGCAGAAAAACCCCTGATAAATTTCCTGTAGAAATTTGCGAACCCGATGAATCGTTGAACCCCCTTCTTGTCTAGGGGTACCGGCCAATCCAGAACAGCAGAAACCTTCTGTGGATCCATCCTGATGCCAGTTGAGGAGATTATCAAGCCCAAGAACTGAATGCTTTCTTGCTCAAACTCGCATTTCTCCGCTTTTGCATAAAGTCTGTGTAAGCGGAGACGACCCAACACTTGGCAAACATGTTTTCGATGGAGATCCAGGGATTCTGAAAAGATCAAAATATCATCTAGATATGCAATCACAAACAGGTCTAGGAAGTCTCTAAGCACATCATTAATCAGGTGTTGGAAAGTCGCAGGGGCATTGCAGAGTCCAAAAGGCATGACTAAATATTCATAATGCCCGAATCGGGTCCGAAAAGCAGTTTTCCAATCATGCCCAGCCCGAATGCGGATCAGATTATAGGCCCCTCTTAGATCAAGCTTGGTGAAAATGACGGCAGTCCTTAATTTCTGAAACAGTTCGGGTATCAAAGGTAGGGGATACCGATTCTTAACCGTGATCTTATTCAGTTCTCGGTAGTCAATACACGGGCGGAGAGATTTGTCTTTTTTAGCAACAAAGAATATTCCCGCACCTGCTGGAGAGGTGGAATGGCGAATGAATCCCTTGGCCAAGTTTTCATCTATGTAAGACTTCAGCACTTCTTGTTCTTTCTCGGATAGAGGGAAGATGCGTCCGAAGGGAATTTCGGATCCTGGCAGCAATTCGATGGGGCAATCGTAGGGGCGATGAGGTGGAAGAGAATCTGCCCCCTTCTTGCTAAAGACGTCAATGTAGTCATGATAATGTTTGGGAATGGCCTGACAATTTTTCTGGTCGGAGTCCAGGCAAAGCAAGGTAGCTTGGGAATCCAGGTCTTCTGCCAAACAGTGTTCCTGGCAGTAAGATGACAGGAATTTCACTTCTCCAGAGGCCCAATGGATGTGTGGGTTGTGAGCCCGTAGCCAGGGGATGCCCAGGATAATGGGGAACATAGGGGAGGAAATGGCATCCAGGATCAGCAATTCCTTATGCAGAGAGTCAATTGTAGTGGATAATGGCTGAGTCTCTTGTGTCACTTGTCCAGATCTGATACGGGAGCCATCGGCAAGAAAGACAGAAAGTCCATGGGTCTTGGTCTGCAAAGGGATGTTATGCTGTTTAGCAAAGTTTAAGTCTATAAAGCAGCTGCATGCCCCGGAGTCAATAATTGCGTTGACTTGGAGTGTCCTTTCTTGAAGCTGTAATGAGAGAAGAATGGCAAGGTGGGTGGAACTGGCAGATAAAGCAGAAAAACTGTTAAGTATAGGAGATGGACACTTACTCATTCTAACTGGGCAATTATGGACGAAATGCCCATTCCCACCACAGTAAAGGCACAGATTTAATTGCCGACGTCGGGCACGTTCTTCAGGGGACAGAGCGGGTCGCATCACACCCAGTTGCATTGGTTCAGAGGTATCTGGTGTGGTATTGACTGAATTAGGACTGGAAGCCGGGGAGTAGCGTGTTGCAGGCATCGGAGCTCGGGCTGTCATCCAGGTCGGACGGTTGGGTTGAACTGATCGTTCAGATCGTCGTTCTCGGAGGCGACGATCGATTTGAATGGTTAGGGTGATCAAGGCCTCTAAGGTATCTGGAATGCCTACACGAGCAAGTTCGTCTTTCAAGCTTTCAGACAGTCCAATGCGGAACTGGTGACGCAAGGCCGCGTCATTCCACTGTGTGTCCGCGCTCCAACGTCTGAATTCAGTAACATAGTCCTCCGCAGGTCTGCGGCCTTGTTGGAGCGCGAACAGGGCAGATTCAGCCGAGGCCGTCAGTTGAGGGTCCTCATATAATTGTGCCATGGCTTGGAAGAAGGCGGACAAGGATTGAGTTAGAGCAGAGTCCCCTTCAAGTAGACGATGGGCCCAGGTCTGAGGCTCCCCTTGCAAAAGGGAAATTACAAATCCAACCTTAGTGGCTTCTAGTGAAAAAGTTCTGGGCTGTAAGGCAAAAAAGAGCTGGCAGGCACTGCGGAAGGCCCGAAACTTAGCCCGGTCTCCAGAGAATCTTTCCGGAATGGGAACCCGTGGTTCAGGCGGGAGCATCACAACTGCGGGTCCTGAAACAGTCTGTGTTGGAGCAGCAGCTGAAGAAGAGGCAGGGGGGTTAGACCCTGCCAGATTCTGAACTTGTCCCTCCAGTCTGTTGTAATTATCCTGGAGGGCTTGTACTGCTTGGGTGAGGGCCGCCAGGTGTGTGCATATCTCCTTCAGTGGAGAGGTATCTCCTGCAGGCTCAGACATGGCTGCTTCGTACTGTTAGGTACCTGGTAGTAGAGCCTGACTTTGTAGGAGAAGACCTCTCATACAACGCTGGTTCAGGAGTCACTGGAGTGGGAACAGTGATCTCCTGAGCACAGTGGGGTAGGAGTGCCTGTAGAGCGGAGTCTCTGGAGCTGAAGTGAGGAGAGATCCCACAGGGATGGCTGGACTGCAGATCAGGTAGACACTGGAGACAGCACGCAGGAACACTTGTAGATGCAGAGATCACTGGAGCTGAAGTTAAAGGTGCAACAGCAAGGACAACAGCAGGCACAAGCAGGGTCAGACGGTCCGGGTCAGCACGGATATGAAGCAGGCAAAAACAGCAGGCAGAGGCAGAGTCGGTAGGCAGGCAAGGATTGGCAACGGTATCAGGCAGGTAGCAGAAGAGTAGTCGGGCAAGCCGGGTCGGATAGGAGCGGAACGGGTAGTCAAACAAGCCGGGTCAGATAGGTAACAGCAATCAGGTTCAGGTTTACACGAATCACAAGCTGAGACGAAGCAGCAATGTGCCAGAGGCACAGGGGGATTTAATGTGCACTTTGGCGCCAAACCGGCGCTATCGCGAACGCGCGCACGCCCGTACGCGCGCACGTGCACACGCGCGCACGCCCGAGCGCCGCGTACCCGCGGCGCCCTAGCGCCGCGCTGACGCCCGGGAACACCACAATCTTGCCCGCCGCGCTGACGCCCGGGAACACCACAATCTTGCCGAGAAGTGTGTAATGGAGCGCGCCGGCGCATAGGCGCGCGCCGATGCCCAGGTCCGGTGCCGGTGATACCCTGACACAGGCCTATTATCAAAACTATATATATATATATATATATAGTGAACCAAAGTGCAGCCATTTTCCTTACAATCCCTCCTTTGATCAGGGAGGATTTCATTCTCCCTGATCATTAATTTCCTAATGTTTGGAGTACCAGGTATGTTCTGTGTAGAACATAGCCATGGCTTCCTCTGGCTCAATGTAGAGGGGGGTCAATGTAGAACATGGCCATAGTTTCCTTGAGCTCAGAGTCCGGTTTAATTTTTGCTGAAATGTTAGGGACTTTACTAGTAATATAAAATAGGAATTTGATGGTGGCATAAATGGCGATACCCAGAAGTACTATCATGATCAATATCATGCCTGCCTTTTTAAAGAAACCCATTACACTATCCCAAAATGATCCGAACCAACCGCCAATTCCTGAGAGTGGGTTCCAAGAGTCTCCCAATCTCCTCATTTGTGTCTGCAACTTTGCCCTTTCCTCCTGGTGTCCTTTGATTATATCATAATAATCTGGTACCTCTAAATATTCACTGGGTTTGGTTAAGTTGTTCATATATGTGCAACATAGGCTTTTATCCCCTGTCACATCACATAGCCCTGTCAGTGCCATCATCATCCTTTCTTGACGCTGCTTGATTATTTCTTGTTCAAACAGGATTTTCCTCAATTCCTCATTGATGAAGCCCACATCAGCTGATGTTTTATTCAACCAGGAATCTACTAGTTCCCCAAACTCATCTACCTTTGTTAGTGCATTGTACATGCCTGCCCCTCCCATGGAAGCGAATACTTTGTCCCACCAGGTTGTGACCTCTCTTTTGTGCCTCCCAAACTCTAAATGACCATGTGCTGGTATCATCTCAACAGAGGAGTCCCCTGGAGTAGCACCCATGAAAGGAATCATTTCTACCAGGGTGCACCACCGTCTTTCTATCGAGGGGGTATGGGATGGTAGTGTGGCACCAAAGACCGCAGCACACCATCCATCCATGGGGCATATGAGGGGCGGGTACATCCCCAGATGAATGTAGGTTGAACCTTAGTCCCACTAGGCACATCCAGTCCCCTATGGAGGGTGCCTCATCCTCCCACTCCTCCATCCATGAACTATTCATATGTGTGCTGATAAGCCAAGATTCTGTGATCGAGCTATTCCCTTTCATACAATTTGAAATACTGTAGGAGGACATGTTCCCAATGCGTTCATCAGGGTCTGTTATGTTGTGGGTGAGAAGTCCCTCTATATCTAGTGTCCCATTGGCTATGAGCCCCAGATCTACCAGTGTAAAATTTACTACTGTGTCTCTGCAAAATCTACCGTTATACAAGTCTTTACCTGCTCCATTAAGAAAACAAAATTGTGGACTCCTGGTGTATCCTGTAAAGAGAAGGGGTTTACTATTGGTTGTGAGGTCCCGAGTACTGAATAAGTTTCAGGATCTAGCTGTGCCCCATTATTAATACTTCTAAAGTCTGGTCTTAGGAGTTCCCTTCTGGATTCTAAAAATTGGAATTCTGATTTGGGGGCCTTTTTCATACTAGTATCATTTAATGGTGCAAAGGGAGCATAATTTGATCTTTTATTTTGAATAACTTGGCTGATTCCTATATCTCTGAGTTTGGCCTTTTTAAACTTGGACACCAGGTTCTGACTTGGTTTATGATTGGGATCCATACACCAAGTCCTTTCTACTCCCTTATATTTGGCTGTAAAGACAATGGCTGCTATGTGACAATTCCCATCCCTCCTTTGGATATGATACCCCGTAACGGCTTGAGATTGGACTTTGGACATCTGGCCGGCTATCTGAGTGCAGCAGGGATAAATAGAAGTTCCCATAAAACCTCGCCGAGTACGGTTAGTATAATTAGAGGGGAGCTGAAAATTACAACTGTTAGTCATCCAACATACAAAAGTAGTTATCAGAATAATCTTAAGAGTAACCAGGATAGCGAAGACTAAAATTATTTGAGTGGTACATTTCCAGAGCTGCTCAGGTGGGTCCTGGGAACCTGGGGGATATACCTGAACATTTACTACTCGAATGTCATTAGGTCTAAGGTCTCTGGGGCTCCTGAGTCCTCTAGGGAGGGTGCTGCAGGGGGTTTGCGTAAGGTTTCTGGGGCTCTCAAGTCCTCTAGGGAGGGTGCTGCAGAGGGAGGCGTGGGTTCAAATCCCACTTCTGGTCTCCGAATGGGATTGCTTAAGATCTCTAGGGATTGAGGGGGGGTTGGGGGGCTTTCGGGTGGAGATAGTAGGGGGCTTGGGCAGGGGTTTGAGTTCAATGTCTCTTTCTTTTGTGGTCCTTGGCCTGCTTCTAGGCTTGGTTTCTTTTTCTTTCGTGGTCCTTGGCTTTCTTCCAGACTTGGTGCTTTCTTTATCCTTGATGCGTGGATCCATTGTGTTCCTTGGTCTGTGAGGATGGCAGTCCGGGTTGCTTTGAGTACTTCAAATGGTCCTTGGTAGATGGGCCCTGGTACCTTCCTTGCTGCAAGCTGCTTTATCAAGACTCTGTCACCGGGTATGAAGGGGTGTGTAGGTTCTGTGGAAAGAGGAGGAAAAGTGACAGCTACCTTGTCATAGTTTTCAGTAAGGCTACTTACCAGATGTTTCACGTACTCTTCCTGTAAGGAATAAAGATTAACCTCTTCTCCCTCAATTGCTTTCTTTTGGGCCGGCCTTCCCATTAGTATTTCATATGGGGATAAGCCTGTCCTACTGTGGGGGGTGGTTCTTATCTGGAAGAGGACCCCTGGCAGGTATTTTAGCCAGTCCTTCATGGTACCGTTGGTAGCCTTCTTTAGTTTGTCTTTGATTGTTCTATTCATTCTTTCCACTACCCCTGAACTCTGTGGGTGGTATGGGATGTGTAGCTTCCACTGTATCCCTAATACCCTTGTCAATTCTTTCACCAATTTTGAAGTAAATGCTGGCCCTTGGTCAGAGTATATGGTGGCAGGAAGTCCGTATCGACTGATCCAATGATTGATCAGACACCGGGCTGCAATACCTGCGGTTTCCCCTGTAACAGGTATTATCTCGGGCCAACCTGAAAATTTGTCCACCAGCACGCACAAATATTTGAGATTACCTCTCTGCCTGGGCATATGTGTGAAGTCTATCTGTAAGTCTTGTAGTGGGCCTAATGGTGGTGGCAAATGTCCATGTTTCCCATGTCGGGGGCCCTGAACATTGTTCTGAGCACAAGTCAGACAGGAAGAGACAAGCTGTTGTACTAATTCATATGCCTTGTGTGTGCTAAAACAGTCTTCATACTTTTTTAAGAGTGGTCTGGGTCCTATATGTCCTGGGCCGTGGAGATAAGACAGCAATAGGGGCGCTGCTGCTCTAGGTATCACTATGACTCCCTCCTTGTTGTCCAGAGACCTGTAGGGTCTCTGGTCAAACCTGAATCGCTCCAGTAGTCTAGGTCATCAGCCGATGCCTGCTTTTGCAAGAGTGCAGATGTGTGTTGGAACGAGGGGGTGTTAAAGTCAGTCTGGAATAATAGGAGCTTTGTGTCATGTGGTTGTGGCTGCCTCTCTGCTGCAGCTTTTGCTACTCTGTCTGCTAGAGCGTTTCCCTGTGACTCTAGAGATCCGTCAGTGGCATGTCCCTTAACTTTGACAATGTTTAATTTATTGGGCTGTTGTATTGCATTAATTAGATCGTACACATAACCACTGTTATTTATTTTTTTGTTATCTGCGGTGCGGAATCCACGCCTAAACTAAATCATGCAATAATCGTACACGACTCCGAATGCGTACCTACTGTCTGTGTAAATGTTCACATTTTTTCCTTTGTGTATTAAACATGCCCTGGTGAGTGCATACAGCTCAGCTTGTTGTGCGGAGGTTGCGCTAGTAAGGTAACCATCCTCGAGAATGAGATCCGGTAGCATTACCACCGAATAGCCTGTCTTGTATTGATTGTCTGCTGGACGTGTGCAGCTACCATCTATAAAGACATTAGGGTAGTCTGGATTAGGCAGATCAGTGAGATCTCTTCAAGGTGCTGTGACAGTGAGAAGTTCTTGTGTACAGTCATGACAGTCTTGGGGAGTGACTGGGAGTTTTAGCAAAGTGTGTAAGAGTTTGATTGCCGGTGTTACTTCAGCACAGCTTTTGACAGTTAAGTTGTGCGTGTTTGTAAGAATGATTTCATACCCTGATGAACGTTGCGTAGTCATGTGTTGGGTGTTCATGTTTTGTAACAAATGGAGGACACTGTGTGATGTGTATAGGGTGGTTGGAGTCCCTAAAGTGATCTTTTGTGCTTCTTTTACAGTCATTGCACAGGCTGCCAATGCTTGCAAGCAGCCCGGCATCCCTTGGACTGTCACTGGTAATTTTTTTGAGATGTAGGCTACGGGGCGGTAGTGGGTGCCATGCATTTGGGCTAGAACTGCAGCAAAGGCATGACCCCTGACCACACAGTATAGGGCATAGGGCTTTTCATAATTTGCTAAGCCGAGGGCCGGGCCGAGGCTAGTGATTTCAAAAGAATTTGAAAGGCTTCAGTCATTTCTGGGGTGGATGTGATCAGCTTTGGTGCCTGTGCTGTTGTAGCCTGCCTTAGCAGAGAGTCATAGTAGGAACAATCAGGAATCCACTGTCTGCAGTAAACTATTGAACCTAGAAAGGACAATAGTGACGCTTGTCCTTTGGTGGGCCGAGACAAGTGAGGGCTTCGACCCGTTTTGGAGACACCATCCGTGTTCCCTCTGCAATGACGCACCCCAGGTACTCTACCTGCTCTTGGGCCCATTGAATCTTCTTTCTAGACGCGAGATGACCCTTGAGTGCTAGGTGCGACATCAGACTCTCGGAATCGACCTCACATTGTGCCCTACTTTCACTACATATCAGTAGATCATCAACATACTGCAAGAGTGTGGATTTCATTGGGGGGACCCAGTCATCCAAGGTGGCTTTAAGCACCATTGAGAAGGCTGCCGGACTGTCCACATACCCTTGCGGAAGCCTGGTCCAGGTTAGTTGCTGGCCAATGGCCTGTTCGGTGGACCATGTGAAAGAAAAGATGTCTTGGAAGTCCTCATGCACTTCTATACTGAAAAATGCGTTTGACAGGTCTAGTACCGTGTATATGGAGGACCGTGCAGGAATATTGATGAATATCCCTGAAATGTCTGCCACTAGTGGGGGTAAGGGTTGTATACTTTTGTTGACTACCCTAAGATCCTGCACCATCCTCCATTCCCCGTTAGCCTTCCTTACTGGATTAACTGGTGTGTTCCACGGGACTAATTATAGGCCTTAGAATACCTAATCTTAGGTATTCTTCTGTCAGAGGCTGAAGTCCCATGATCTTTTCTTTTGGCAAAGGGTATTGTTTCTGGAATGTGGGTACTGTGTCTGGTTTGAAGGTGGGTACATACGGTGTACAAGGTATGTGTCCTACATCAGTTTTGGACTTTGCCCAGATGGGATGTGTTTCTAAGTATGTAGGAAATGACATGAAGTAACACAGAAAATCTTGTCTTTTTGGCATCTGTAAATCACAGTGAGGGGATTTGGCAATAATCCCTCCTTCTGCTGTAAAAGTTATATTCAGTTTTAGACATTAGGTCCCTGCCCATTAGGCATAGGGGACATTGTGGTAATATTGCAAACTTAGATTTGGTTAACACTCTGTTCTCCAAGTCACAGACCTCTAGGAGAGGTGTAATTATGTGTACCACATCAGTTCCATTGATCCCTATAGAGCAACCCTCCGTACAATCTTCACATAAAAAAAAAAATTTTCATCGTTTTTTTTTTTTTTTTTGAAGACAGACTTTAATAAGTCTGTATTAAAAGACTGTGTATTTTATCTTAAGTGTTAAATAAGGCGTGTAATGAAAGGAAACCTAGAGCACTAACTAACTGCGTAGTTATTTCCTTTTTTTTTTTTTTCTTCTCTGTGCTTTCTGCTTGCTTTAAAACTACGTGTTTTGTATTCTGACTTTCTACAGCGTGTGCAGCCTCTGCAGCTTTCAATTTCTGCGTTGTGGTATGTAAGATTTAAACCTTAATTTACCATCCCATGACTCTGCTAAACCCATCATGAACAATGTATGGGCTAGGATACTATAGGGAGCCTCGGTCCAGCCGATCTCCACAACATATATATTTATTTTTTTCTTTCTAAACATTGTAATTAGATACTGAGTCTCTTTTTTCCTTTTTGCAGTATGCCAACAGGTTCAAACAGTGCCTTCAATTGCGGTAGTACTAATGCCGCAAACAATTCCCCACCATCTATTACAGTCAGTGAGATATTAGTACTTGAACCCTGTTGGCAAAAAGCAAATGTCCAAATTTTGCACCTGACTTCCTCTTTGCAAGAGATGTCAGTAGCAAAAAGAATTATTCAAATAACATGTTTTAATCAAAAGTTAGCCTTACCAATTTATGTATTACCTTAAAAAAGTGTTAACGCTCTACCCATATTTTAAATGGTAAAAACGTCCCTAATGTCACAATACTTCAAAGACCGGGGACAGACTTGATAAGTCTCCCCTGCTCTTCCAATAAGTGACATTACTCCCTGCACTGTCAATCCTTCTTGAAACACAAATTTGTGTAAACCAGTAATACAATCAGGACACTTTTTTTTTTTTTTTTTTTTTTAACTTTCCCTAAGATGACACCAAACGCCTGATTACAGCAAGGCAAAGAAAATATTTTTACTCACTGCATCAATGCCAGAATCATCCTGCCAACTATATATATCTTATACTTTAGAGTCAAAGCATTTATATATAAATCATTAAAAGTCAGCATCAATACATCACCAAATATTATAACATCACTCTACGTTTCATTATAATACAATGATAATACAATGCAGTGGAAAGGTGTCATCTTACCTTATGACACCTGACAAATTCCACAGACAAACAGATTACCTTATTTTATGTACTTATTTTATCTCCTAAGCGAAAGAAAGGCAAGCAAAGAGGTTTGGGTTTTTCTGGCACACTCCATCAGATATCTTTATAAAACTTCTTACAGCACCTACTGTCTTAAAGGAACCTGATTATGACACAAATAACAATCCAAGACTAAAATTATCGCAGCGTCCTGCGTGATATTTTTTAACCCTTGGTGGCCACCTTAATTTCAATTAATACATCAATACATTAATACATGCATCAATACATTATAGACGTTTTTGATGTCCAGTCCTATTTCTTAGTAAAATATTTACAATATTCTACCAATCCTGGCCAACCTAGCAGGGACACTTATACAATAACTTTCCTCTTATATTTTGACGAGCTACTTGACCTTACCAGATCCGACCTTATATATATTCTGAAGTCCGGTCAAGCAAGAAAACCACCTTGCAAAAGAAATTTAAAGAGACCTTACCTTTTTGGCTTTGGCCAAAATTCTTTTGGCTTTGGCTTGACCACCGGACTTCAGAATATATACCCCACTTCTGACACCATCTCTAAGGGTAGTGGTCAACTGGTCAACTGGTCAACTGGTCAAGTGCGCCCCCAAACCTTTTCCTTGCTCGAGCTGAACTTGGACATCAAGAAGGCCTCTTCAATCGATTGGAAAAATGAGTGATATAAACGACACCACACAAGTCAGTTGGATATCGCAAATATATCTTTATGTTTCTCTTTCCATGGTATATATGATAACAATTCAATATACATCATAAGGGGCAAACCAAGGGGCGGTCCCTTAGCTTATCCAATCACAAGAGTACAAGTATCACAAGTTACATGGTATATGGCATATAGAAAAAAGACAATGACCTTTCTGCTAGATGACGTGCTTAAAAAGTACCTAATAAAAAAAGTTACCCCAAAGTTTCCTTATCAAATATATATATATATATATATATATATATATATATATATATATATATATATATATTTTTTTTTTTTTTTTTTTTTTCTTAGCTTAATTCCGACAAAAGAAAGTAATATAGAAATAACCTTTAAAGGTACTTTCGATAAGGTGCCTTCTGGCATTAGGCCCAGACTTGTGGTGAGATATTCTGTCTTATTCTCTACATATTCTAAGGAATCTGTCACCACAAGTTTCTATTTTGCAGACAGCTCGCACAATAAAAATTTCCACTTAAACTTTGTCAAAGCCTTGCATAAAAAAAGCGTTTCAAAAAAGAGTTCAGGCCTATTATCAAAAATATATATATATATATAGTGAACCAAAGTGCAGCCATTTTCCTTACAGTCTGCACAAGCTCAAGTTCTGACATCACCTCTGACTACCACTCTGCAGAACGTACCTACGCACACAGGACTTTTGAATTGATCGTACGGGAATTTTCGGATAGGAACTACACTGGCGACTTGATTCTAGACGCGCATTAGATTAATTTCGAAAGAGCGTTCGTACGATATTCTTAACATGTTTACAAGGAGGCCGATTCGATTCTAGACTCGCATATGATTATATTTGGAAGAACTTTCGTATGATATTCTTATCGTGTGTGGCTTTTTACACATCACACAGATGCGCCACTTTACAGGCAGACTTATGCCCCGTACACACGGTCGGATTTTCTGATGGAAAATGTGTGATAGGACCTTGTTGTCGGAAATTCCGACCGTGTGTAGGCTCCATCACACATTTTCCATCGGATTTTCTGACACACAAAGTTTGAGAGCAGGCTATAAAATTTTCCGACAACAAAATCCGTTGTCGGAATTTCCGATCGTGTGTACACAAATCTGACGCACAAAGTGCCACGCATGCTCAGAATAAATAAAGAGATGAAAGCTATTGGCTACTGCCCCGTTTATAGTCCCGACGTACGTGTTTTACGTCACCGTGTTCAGAATGATCGGATTTTCTGACAACTTTGTGTGACCGTGTGTATGCAAGACAAGTTTGAGCCAACATCCTCTGGAAAAAATCCTAGGATTTTGTTGTCGGAATGTCCGATCAATGTCCGACCATGTGTACGGGGCATAAGGGGACCCCCGGGCACGATATTTAAAGGAATATTTCATTTTTATTGTTTTATTGTTTCACTTTCACTTGTTTCACTAACTTTTGTCCCCTGGAGCAGTACCTGGGTCCCCATACATTTTTTATGGCAATAACTTGCATAGAAACCTTTAACCATTTAAGGATGGGGCCTCTTTCTTAGATGTGTTGTTTACTGTTAAAAACAGTTTTTTTTTTGCTAGAAAATTACATAGAACCCCCAAACATTATACATTTTTTCTAACATCCTCGAGAATAAAATGGCAGTCATTGTAATACTTTCTGTCACACCGTATTTGCGCAGCGGTCTTACAAGCGCACTTTTTTTTTGAAAAATTACACATTTTTGAATAAAAAAATAAAACAAATGTAAAGTTAGCCCATTTTTTTTTATGTTGTGAAAGATAATGTTACATTGAGTAAATTGATACCCAACATGTCACTCTTCAAAATTGCGCCCGGTCGTGGAATGGTGACAAACTGTTACCCTTAAAAATCTCCATAGGCGCCGTTTAAAAAATTCTACAGGTTGCATGTTTTGAGTTACAGAGGAGGTCTATGGCTAGAATTATTGCTCTCGCTCTACAGATCGCGGCGATACCTCACATGTGTGGTTTGAATACCGTTTTCATATGCGGGCGCTACTCATATATGCGTTCACTTCTGCAAGCAAGCTCGGTGGGACGGGGCGCGTTTAAATTTTTTTTTTTCTTATTTATTTTACCTTTTATTTTTACACTGTTTAAAAAAAAAATTGTGTCACTTTTATTCCTATTACAAGGAATGTAAACATACCTTGTGATAGAAAAAAAGCATTACAGGACCTCTTAAATATGAGATCTGGAGTCAAGAAGACCTCAGATCTCATATTTACACTAAAATGCAATTAAAAAAAATGTCATTTAAAAAAATGACCAGGCCATTTTTTGTGATACAGCACTGCGTCGCTTTAACTGACAATTTCGCGGTCGTACAATGCTGTACCCAAACAAAATGGTTGTCCTTTTTTCCCCACAAATAGAGCTTTCTTTTGGTGGTATTTGATCACCTCTTTGGTTTTTATTTTTTGTGCTATAAACAAAAAAAGAGCGACAATTTTGAAAAAAAAAACAATATTTTATACTTTTTGCTATAATAAATATCCCCCGGCCAAAAAAGTAAAAATAGAAATGTCTTTATCAGTTTAGGCCGATATATATTCTTCTAGATATTTTTGGTAAAAAAGTTATAGCGTCTACAAAATAGGGAATAGATTTATGGCATTTTTATGGCATTTTTATTATACATATCTTTTTTTACTAGTAATGACAGTGATCTGTGATTTTTAGTGGAACTGCAACATTGCGGTGGACAGATTGGACACTTTTGACACATTTTTGGGACCATTGACATTTATACAGTGATCAGTGCTATAAAAATGCACTGATTACTATGTAAATGTCACCAGTAGGGAAGGGGTTAACACTAGGGGGCGATCAAGGGGTTAAATGTGTACCCTCATGTGTGTTTCTATCTGTGGTGGGATGGGAGCGACTAGAGGAGGAGACATATCACTGTTCCTAATTACTAGGAAGAGACGATCTGTCTCTCCTCTCTTATCACCTTTACACACCTCTCCTTTACACACACACATCCCCGTTCTGGCTCTCATGCCCGCGAGCGCGCTTGACTGGCAGACATCACACACCTCCTATAGCTGTTTAAAGGGCCGACGTACAGCTATGGCAATTTGCGGGAATGTGCCAACCAGGGCCGATGCTGGCCGGGGTTCACGGGGTGCAGTGCACTCAGGCACCACAGAGGTGGGGCGTTGAAGTGCCAGAGTGCTCCACTCCCTCCTCCTCCTCCTCTCCTTGTCCATAGGTGGCTCTCTCCACTGGTTACCACCGCCGCCGTACCCATCCCCCCTCCCTCGTCCTGTCAGAGGAGGAGAGCGAAACAGCCGGAGACCGGAGCAGCTGTCTCTGTATGCAGAGAGAGACCAGCCGCGGCCACGCAGTGACATCATGGGGGGGCAGTCCGAGCCCGCCCCCGACCCGTGTTCCACTTCTTCTCCTGTGTGTAACTTCTGCCTGCTGCCCAAGCCTGACACGCTCTTTTCTCCACCCGGGCGGCGCGGCTGCACACCGTCCTCTCCTCTCCAGCTGTCGCCTGGGTGATTTTAATTAGCCTAATCGAGGGGGGTCTGTACTAATGTAGGGGGGTGGTTTGTCCTGGGGGAGGTCTAAACTAATGTAGGGGGGTGATTTGTCCTGGGGGGGTCTGTAATAATGTAGAGGGGTGGTTTGTCCTGGGGGGGTCTATACTAATGTAGAGGGAGTGATTTGTCCTGGGGGGGTCTGAACTAATGGAGGGGGGGTGGTTTGTCCTGGGAGGGTCTGTACTAATGGAGGGGGGTGGTTTGTCCTGGGGGGTCTGTACTAATGTAGGGAGGTGGT
Source organism: Aquarana catesbeiana (assembly GCF_042186555.1). Lineage (NCBI taxonomy): Eukaryota > Metazoa > Chordata > Amphibia > Anura > Ranidae > Aquarana > Aquarana catesbeiana. The sequence continues at coordinate 249,542,071 of NC_133327.1, read as the reverse complement.
TTGTTCTGGGGGGTCTGTACTAATGGAGGGGGGTGGTTTGTCCTGAGGGGGTCTGTACTAATGTAGGGGGGTGGTTTGTCCTGAGGGGGGTCTGTACTAATGTAGGGGGGTGGTTTGTCCTGGAGGAGTCTGTACTAATGGAGGGGGTGGTTTGTTCTGGGGGGGTCTGTACTAATGGAGGGGGGGTGGTTTGTTCTGGGGGGTCTGTACTAATGGAGGGGGGTGGTTTGTTCTGGGGGTTCTGTACTAATGTAGGGGGGTGGTTTGTTCTGGGGGGGTCTGTACTAATGGAGGGGGGGTGGTTTGTTCTGGGGGGTCTGTACTAATGGAGGGGGGTGGTTTGTTCTGGGGGTTCTGTACTAATGGAGGGGGTGGTTTGTCCTGAGGGGGGTCTGTACTAATGTGGGGGGGTGGTTTGTCCTGGGGGGTCTAAACTAATGTAGGGGGGTGGTTTGTCCTGGGGGGTCTATACTAATGTAGGGGGTGATTTGTCCTGGAGGGTCTAAATTAATGTAGGGGGAGGTGATTTGTCCTGGGGGTCTGTACTAATGTGGGGGAGTGGTTTGTCCTGGGGGGGTCTATACTAATGTAGAGGGGGTGATTTGTCTTGGGGGGGTCTGAACTAATGGAGGGGGGTGATTTGTCCTGGGGGTCTAAACTAATGGAGGGGGTGGTTTGTCCTTGGGCGTCTGTACTAATGGAGGGGGGTGGTTTGTCCTGGGGGGGTCTGTACTAATGGAGCGGGTGGTTTGTCCTGGGGGGTCTGTACTAAGGTGGGGGGTGGTTTGTCCTGGGAGGGTCTGTACTAATGGAGGGGGGTGGTTTATCCTGGGGGTCTGTACTAATGGAGGGGGGTGGTTTGTCCTGGGGGTCTGTACTAATGGAGGGGGGTGGTTTATTCTGGGGGTCTGTACTAATGGAGGGGGGTGGTTTGTCCTGAGGGGGGTCTGTACTAATGTAGGGGGGTGGTTTGTCCTGGAGGAGTCTGTACTATTGGAGGGATGGTTTGTTCTGGGGGGGTCTGTACTAATGGGGGGGTGGTTTGTTCTGGGGGGTTCTGTGCTAATGGAGGGGGTGGTTTGTCCTGAGGGGGTCTGTACTAATGGAGGGGGGGTAGTTTGTCCTGAGGGGGGTCTATTCTGATAAAGGGGGGTATTTTGTCCTGGGGGGTCTATACTGAGGGAGGGGTTTATACTTAGTGGGGGGTCTGCACTGACAGAGGGGGGTCTATACTTAGTGGAGGGGGGTTTTACAGCACCGGGTGACACCAACCCTAGTGACGCCACTGCAGCCGCGGGCTCTTGTTTCCCCTCTCCCTCTCCTCCTCGTGCGTGCTGCTGTACTAGTGAGCAGCGCACTATGTTTCTTCCCCCGCCTTCATATCGGCCAGGGAAGAAAAAAAGGAGCAAAGAAAAGGATTGTGGGACATGTAGTCCCAAGGACTGGCAGCCCCACTGTAACACAGAAACTGTAGCCCATACAGCATGCTCAGCTGAATGGGAGAGAGAGAGCCAGAAGCCCTGGAAAGCTTTCAGGGAAGTACACCCAGGACTGCAGAGGGAGAGGACAGTACTGAGGGAACACCATTAGAGAGAGGACCCTGCTGCCCTGTGCCACCAGAGGGAAAGCCACACAGCCTGGTGCCATCCCTGGTGGGGAACGGAATGGAGTAATTGCCAGAATACAGAAATGGGCTCTACCCAGCGGAGTGAGCTGACTCCTGATCAGAGGAACCGTTGTTGCTTTATCGCTGGGTCAGGTGAAAGAGCCGATCGGCCATTATTTACTAACGTCCATAGGAACTGCAGTCTCTGACCATCTCTCGTAACATGTCTGCAGTCTCTGACCATCTCTTGTAACATGTCTGCAGTCTCTGACCATCTCTTGTATCATATCCGCAGTCTCTGACTATATCCTGTAGTATGTCTGCAGTCTCTGACCATCTTCTGTACTATGTCTGCAGTCTCTGACCGTCTCCTGTAGTATGTCTGTGATCTCTGACTGTCTCCTGTAGTATGTCTGCAGTCTCTGACCATCTCCTGTAGTATGTCTGCAGTCTCTGACCGTCTCCTGTAGTATGTCTGCAGTCTCTGACCGTCTCCTATATTATATCTCCAGTCTCTGACCATCTCCTGTACTATGTCTGCAGTCTCTGACCATCTCCTGTATTATATCTCCAGTCTCTGAACATCTCCTGTAATATGTTCGCATTCTCTGACCATCTCCTGTAATATGTCTGCATTCTCTGACCATCTCTTGTAACATGTCTGCAGTCTCTGACCATCTCTTGTAACATGTCTGCAGTCTGACCATCTCTTGAATCATGTCTGCAGTCTCTGACCATCTCCTGTACTATGTCTGCAGTCTCTGACCATCTCCTGTACTATCATCTCCTGTACTATGTCTGCAGTCTCTGACCATCTCCTGTATTATATCTCCAGTCTCTGACCATCTCCTGTACTATGTCTGCAGTCTCTGACCATCTCTTGTAACATGTCTGCAGTCTCTGATCATCTCTTGTATTATGTCTGCAGTCTCTGACCATCTCTTGTATTATGTCTGCAGTCTCTGACCATCTCCTGTAGTATGTCTGCAGTCTCTAACCATCTCCTGTATTATGTCTGCCATCTCTGACCATCTCCTGTAGTATGTCTGCAGTCTCTGACCATCTCCTGTACCATGTCTGCAGTCTCTGACCATCTCCTGTACCATGTCTGCAGACTCTGACCATCTCCTGTACCATGTCTGCAGTCTCTGACCATATCCTGTACCATGTCTGCAGTCTCTGACCATCTCTTGTAACATGTCTGCAGTCTCTGACCATCTCCTGTACTATGTCTGCAGTCTCTGACCATCTCTTGTAACATGTCTGCAGTCTCTGACCATCTTCTGTATAATGTCTGCAGTCTGACCATCTCCTGTACTATGATTGCAGTCTCTGACCATCTCCTGTACCATGCCTGTGGACTCTTTCTAACAGAAGCCCTCTCTGTGTGCATCAGAGAGAGTCTGCTCCTGGTCTCATTAATGTACGCTCTTCCTGTATTTTCTTTATTGTTAAAAGATCATGGGAGGATCCCAGGGTAACAAAGAGTTCTTAGGGGAACATCTCTGTGTTTAAGTCCTTGTCATAGAAACATTTGTAAAGGGGAGGAGTTGGTAAGATGACCACGCCCACATGGGGGCGCCAGAAATATTTCTGCACCTAGGCGTCTGTGACCCTAGGATCGGCCCTGGTGCCAACCTGCCACAGTATAATGATGGCGGCCGGTCGGCTAGTGGTTAATAGGGTTCGCATGTTCGCACAAATTTTTTGCCTGTTCACATGTTCTAGTGAAAACCCAACTGTGTTCGGCCCATCCCTAGCAGACACCTTTGAATAGCAGCATGGTCAGTCTGGTTTGAGGGTAGTAATAGACTAGCAAATTTAGATGGGCTTAACTATCAAGTTAAAGCTGAACTCCAGTTAACTCTTTATAGTCAGTTACAGCAAAGAACATTTTACTTTAGGGATAAAGGTTTTACACAAATTAATAAAATCTGATCATTGTAAGCACCCTTGTGAGTGGTAATGGGTTTGTCTCAACCCTCTAACTGCCACTTTGTCTGGACAGCTTGGTCTGTTCAAAGAAGGTGAAAAATAACAAACTTACTGGTCAGATCAAAAGGTTAAAAAAACCTAAAAAAAGAAAACAAACATGGCCACAATATCGAAAAATTGGAAAACTGTTATAAATTCCCCTTTCGTTTTTTGTTTTTTATCACTGTAGCATTACATTTGGTACTCCTCAGGGATGTCCTCTATCCTCATTAATGTTTGTGCCAATGATAGAGAAATTCTCCATTGCTGTTGAATCAAGTTCCCTGATTACAGGTATAGTTAGAGCTAGATACACCCATAAAACTTGGATATTTGCTAATAGCCTTTTATTGACTAATCCTGTACCTTTCTTATGAGCAGTGCAGAGCACTGTCAATAAATGTGGCCATGTATCTTATTAACCACTTCCCACCCGGCCACTGCACATATTCAGCTGGGTGGGAGCTCCCTCCTTCTGAGTGGACGTTCCCGAACATCCTTCAGAAGGAGCAGGATCGCGTGGGCGCGCACCTGCGCACACGCGCACTTGCGTGATCCTGATGTGCGTGTGTCCCCCGGACACGCCGCATCTCGGAATAGCAGGAGGGCACTGTGATTTTCCCTGCTGATCCGCACAATGGCTGTGTCTAATCACAGCCTTTGTAATGTAAACAGAGGGGCAGGAGTGGCATCGGACAGGGGATCGCGCAGATGCGCACACCGTGCAGCGGCGAGATCCTGATCTCCCTATGCCCCCCAGAGACAGGAGAATTGTACAAGACATGAGGGCTCTGTGATTGGCCCTCCTGATCACATGACAACTGTGGCCAATCACAGTCGTCATGTAATGTAAATTGAGAGCATGGAACTGCTCTCATCTCTTCCTCTCCTCACACAGAGCGTCAGTGAGGAGAGGAAGAGAGATCTGTGCTGCAGCTGGGAGATCAGTGAGTTTTTAGCTGTTTGTCTGCTGTTTACCCACTGATCCCCCAGCTAGTGTCCCCAAAACACAGTGTCCCCAAAACACGGTGTCCCCAAAACAGTGAAAACACCTGTCATACAGTGAACATCTGCCCATCAACAACTGGCACATCTGTCTGCCAACAGCTGGCACATCAGCCCGTCAACAGCTGGCACATAAGCCGCCCGCCATCTAACACATCCGCTGCCTGCCATCATCAGGCACATGCCCGCCATCATCAGGCACATCTGCCCACCACCATCAGGCACATCTGCCTGCCAACATCAGGCACCGGCCCCCAACATCTTGCACAGCTGCCCAACATCTGGCACATCTGCCGCCCGCCATCTGACACATTTGCCGCCCGCCATCTGACACATCTGCCACCCGCCAACATAAGGCACATCTGCCCGCCAACATCAGGCACATCTGCCCGCCAACATCAGGCACATCTGCCCGCCAACATCGGGCACAGCCGCCCAACATCTGGCACATCTGCCATCCGCCATCTGGCACATCTACCGCCTGTCATCTGGCACATCTGTCCGCCATCAGGCAAATCTGCCCGCCAACATCAGGCACATCTGCCCACCAACATCAGGCACATCTAGCCGCCCACCATCTGGCACGGCCGCCCACCATCTGGCACACCTGCCGCCCACCATCTGGCACACCTGCCGCCCGCCATCTGACACATCTGCCGCCCGCCATCTGGCACATCTGCCCGCCATCTGGCACATCTGCCCGCCAATATGACTAAAAGATTCTACAATGCTGAGGAGGCTCTCCAGATACTCCAGAGTATGTCGGACGAGAGTAGCAGGGAACTCTCTCCGTCAGACTCGAATAGCGACTATGAGCCAGTGGAAAGCAGTGGCTCCAAGATGGAAACCGAGGAAGATAGAATCCTAACAAGGAGAATCGGGAGATATGAGCAGGCACAGACATCCACCAGCAGCGCAGCACTCCAGGGCATCCACCAGCAGGCATCCACCAGCAGCGCAGCACTCCAGGATGATATGCAGGCATCCACCAGCAGTGCAGCACTCCAGGGCATCCACCAGCAGCGCAGCACTCAGGGATAGGCAGGCATCCACCAGCAGTTCTGCAACCTTCCTAGAGGATAGGCCAGATGCTAACAACGGAGCATCCCATCAACGAGGCAGGGCCCATACTAGCCTCCTAGATGTTCTACTGTATCCAACATGGCTGCCCAATAGGTCAGTAGAACCTGTAATTCCCCTTTTTACAGGTCAGCCAGGCCCTCAGATACAGTTGGAAAATGAAACCCCAATTTATTATTTTCACATATTTTTTACCGATGATCCCCTAAATTACATTGTGGAGCAATGTAATCTATACGCCAGCCAACATATAGCCAACAATCCAAATTTTTCATATGCCCATCCTTTTGTTTGGAAACCCCTCACCATGGAGGAATTTAACATTTTCCTTGGCCTAACCCTCAAAAAAATGAACTCCATGCCTACTGGTCTACCCAACCTATCCATCACATGTTGGTCTATTCATCATTGATGCCCAGAACCCGTTACAAGATGATTATGAAATGTTTACATTTCAACAACAATGCCCAATGCCTCCCTGAAAATCATCCCAGTTATGATAAATTAATTTATGCCTTTAAAACACCTGATGGTGCTACATGGATGTTGGGCCTCTGTATGTGGCCAGGCTTGAGGAAAAGTCTCACACATGGGGTATCGCCATACTCAGGATGAGTAGCAGAATGTATTTTGGGGTGTCATTTTGGCTATGTACATGCTATGTGTTAGAAAGATCTTCTACATTGACAACCTTGTGAGAAAAAAAATAAGTTTTCATTTTCTTTCCACATTTTCCAAAAACTTTTGGAAAGAAATGACATGTTCAAAAGACTCATTATGCCTCAAAGAATATACATTGGGGTGTTTTCTTTCCAAAATGGGGTCATTTTGTGGGTTATTCCATTGTCCTGGTGCTCCAGGGCCTTCAAAAATGTGATAGGTACTCAGGAAATGAAATGTGTAATTTATGCCTTTAGAACGCCTGATGGTGCTATATGGATGTTGGGCCTCTGTATGTGGCCAGGCTGTGGAAAAGTCTCACACATGGGGTATCGCCATACTCAGGACGAATAGCAGAATGCAATTTGAGGTGTAATTGCAATTACGCCTGTGAGAAATAACTTGTAAATATGATAAATTAGTGAAGAAAAAAATATATATATTTCTTAATTTTTCAAAGCATTGTGGGGAAAAAATTGCAACTTCAAATAATTCACTATGCCTCTTACTAAATACCTCAGACTGTCTTCTTTCCAAAAAGGGGTCATTTGGGCGGTATTAGTACTGTCCTGACATTTTAGGGCCTCAAGAAATGAGATAGGCCATCAGTGCATTATGATTGATACATTTTCAATAATGCGTAGCATAGCTTGTAGACATGTAGCAGAATATATTTTGGTCTAAATTTTCAACAAAATTTGATTTTTTTGGTTTCTTTTAAAACAGAAAGTAGAATTTTTTTTTTTCAAATTATTCGCTCTTTTTTCACTTATATCACAAAAAATAAAGTGATGAATAAATACCATCAAAAGAAAGCTCTATTTGTGTGTACACAATTATAAAAATTTCATTTGGGTACAGTGTAGCATGACTGAGTAATTGTCATTCAAAGCGTGAGAGCACTGAAAGCTGAAAATTGGTCTGGGAAGGAAGGGGGTGAAAGTGCCCAGTATTGAGGTGGTTAAAAAAGTGATTCAATTCTATGTATTAAATATGAGTACAAAAACCTACCTCATTATCTTTTATTTTTAATAGTAATGGCGAAGATCAGTGATTTTTACTGGGACTACGACATTGTGGTGGACAAATCTGACACTGAGGGGGTTATTTACTAAAGGGAAATTCACTTTGCACTACAAGTGCACTGCAAGTGCACTTGAAAGTGCACTGAAAGTGCACTTGGAAGTGCAGTCGCTGTAGATCTGAGAGGGGGATATGCAAGGAAAATAAAAAACATAATTTTAGCTTGCACATGACTGGATGATAAAATCAGCAGATCTTCCCCTCAGATCTACATCAACTGCACTTCCAAGTGCACTTTCAGTGCACTTACAAGTGCACTTGTAGTGCAAAGTGGATTTGCCTTTTGTAAATAACTCCCTAAGTGACACTTTTTGGGGACCAGTGAAACCAATACAGTGATCAGTGCTTAAAAAATGCACTGTCACTGTACTAATGACACTGGCAGGGAAGGGGTTAACATCAGGGGCAATCAAAGGGTTAAATGTGCTCCTAGGAAGTGTTCGCTAACTGTGTAGGAGATGCTTTGACTGGAGAAAGAGAGAGATCTATGCTCCTGCTTAGCAGAAACACAAGATCTCCATCTTCCCCTCTGACAGAACAGCGATCTGCCTTGTTTACATAGGCAGACTGTTGTTCTGCCTCCCTCAGGAGAGATCACCAGGTGCCAGCGACCATTTGGGTCCGCCGGACCCACTGATTGCCTCCCGCTGTGTCCAATCACAGCTGGAGCGGGTCTCCGGCAGTGTGCGCTCCCCAGACCCGGAAAAAGCCACAACGTACAGGAACGTGATATTGTGCTAATGGATGGTCCTGCCGCCATAAAAGTACGTGGGGCGTTCCAGAAGCAGTTAATCTTTGAACTACTTCACGCCTCAATTAAGTGGAAAGACTTGAGTTGTCATGGGTGGGTCGCGTAGCAAATTTTAAAATATCAGTACTGACAAAATTCTATTTACCCAGTTGCCGACTGGACCATAGCCAAATGATGGCTACAGAGCGGTCAGATAATTCTGGGAGGTCATCATATGACAGCCTCCCAGAATCGCACTCCCATGCGCCCCCTGGGGCGTGCACCCGGGAATCTCCGTGGGAGACCTGACGTGTCATGAATCGGGGTAACAGGCCAATGACAGTTGCCCTTTACCACGTGATCACACCATCCAATGACGGCGTGATCACTTGTAAACAAACCGGAGCTTGTCCGGTTCAGCTCTTCCCCTCTCCTCACGCCGATCAGTACAGCTTGTGGGGAGAGGGGGGAGCTGGGTACATTGTTGCATGACTGAGTAATTGTCATTCAAAATGTGAGAGCACCGAAAGCTTAAAATTGGTCTGGTTAGGAAGGGGTTTAAGTGCCCAGTGGGTAAGTGGTTAAGTACTTTACCTATTCTGCTTCTGTGGAATTTTTTAAGACATTAATTATTTCTTTATTACATTATGTCTGGCATGGTAAAAAGTCTAGAACCGCATACAGAGTTCTGATTAAACATAGGTCAATTGAAAGTATGGGACTCCTGCAGGACTTTTATAGGGCATCCAATTACCGATTACAAACATACAAACATTGTGGAGAAAGGCAATATGGCTTAAAATCTGATAAAGATATTTATTAACTGGGTGCAAATGGCAAAATCATCTGAAACTCTGCCCTCTAACGTGTTTTACATAGCGATGATCTAAATAATAGAGTGAAATGTGAGGGCAGCAGTTCGGGAGAGGTGATGGCACCAGGTGGATTATTAAAGATCTTTATCAGCTTTTATCTAGAGTTTGGCTTGTCTTTCTCAATAATGCTGGCATGTTGAACACAGGACAGACTGCTTGGGGATCCAGCACCTGTAGTTTTGTGTGCATAGGCACGGAATCTGTAATAGAGCAAATATTTGTATTATTTGAGTGCAATTTAAAACATGGTTTTCTCATTAGACTGTATGTTTTAATTTACTATAGAGCAAGCAGTTACCTCTGGTCACGATCTTAGAACTCTTTTTAGTTCAATCTGTATTTTCTAGTGTTTTTGTTACAGAAAGTACAAAGCGAATAATATAGCAAGGGAATGTTCAGTGGGAGTACATATTATAACATACAGGTAAAACTTCTGTGTTTGAGTTAGATCGGTATATGAACATGATGGAAAAGAATTTGTAACATGCTATGTACGATGTTAGGATATAATGAAATATAGACAAAATTTCCAACATGATCTGCACTTTCTAAAGAGTGTAGAAAGCTGAAGACAGCAGAGACAGGTAAAAGTTACTGTATGTAGGGAGATTTGTTTCATCTCTGTGTATCATCTGAGGCTGTTCACTTCACTGGGTATATGTAGGGATTTATATCCTCTTCAAGTAAAAGCATCACACAGTTAACCCTTTGATTGCCCCTAGATATTAACCCCTTCCCAGCCAGTGTCATTAGTACAGTGACAGTGTAAAGTATTAGCATTGATCACTGTATTAATGTCACTATTGATGTCAGTGTCAGTTATTCAGTTAGTGTATCTCCCAACGAGCGTCGGCTAGCGTCAGATTTCCTATCACATTCCCACTATAAATCGCTGATCACCACCATTACTAGCATAGTGTCATAGTTGCATATATACCAGTATAATATATATACCATAGTACATGAGCAGAATGTAGCATGTAGCAGAATACATGTTGGCCTAAAATGATGATGAAATTCGATTTTTTTTTTACGTTTTACTGGATATGTGTTGTAACAGAATGTAGCAAATATTTTTATTTTCAAAAGTTTAGGTCTTTTTTCGTTTATATCATAAAAAATTAAAAACCCAATGGTAATCAAATACCACCAAAATAAAGTTCTATTTGTGTGAAAAAAATGATAAAAATGTACTTTGTGCACAGTGCTAAATGACCACACAATTGTCATTTAAAGTAGCGCAGTGCTGAATAGCCAAAAATTTTCTGGTCATGAAGGGAGTAAAACCTTCTAGAGGTCAAATGATTACTAAAGTGGGAAAAAAGACCTCCAACAGGTATTAACTCCTGAAAAGTAGCTATTCATTTTAACAATGGGGTTATTGATATATCCACCACTGGAAATCTACACAGACAGATAACTTAAGAGCTTTTGGACTTCATTGCTTAAAAAGATTATCAACCTTATGGACAATGTCACCTTCCTTACAAGTGGTCATTTTGAATAAAGGCATTGATGTATACCCTCCTGAATATAGAAGTACAGTAGCTCATATCTTATTCGCAGCTAAATTGACAATTGCTTGCAAATGAAAGCATACTGATTATCCAAACCTTAATGAGATTTTCCATAGACTTAATCTACAATTTCAGTATGAAAAAATTGCTGGCTTATAAAGATAATGCTGTTGTAAAATTTAACAAGAAGTGGAGTCACTGACTTACACACCCTAATGCTAGGTACAGGCTATCAGTTTTTTTTTTTTCGTTCAACCCAGTGGGTTGAACGAAAAAAAACAACTGAGGAGCTTGGGAGCAGTTCACTGTACTAACTATCCAATGTTAGTACAGCAATTTCCCTACTGAGCTATTGTGTTCTGACAGGGGGACTGCCCACTCCCATCAGAACACACCAGTCAGTGCTCACAGCCATTGGCTTAGAGCGCTGATTGGATGCCGATCATCAGAGGTTTTTCGGGCATGCCCCATCTGGCTTCTGTCGGACAGGCTGCCGTACACATGGGCCAAATGTCGGGTGGTTTCTGTTGAACTTGCAGATACTGGCCAATATTTGGCTCATGCGTACAGGACTTAGGACCTCTATATTAATATGCCAGTAAATGTACACTATCCTGAATTAGGATGGATGTATTACAATACCCAACAAAGTATTTCTGATGACCCCCTTGTTGTTTTGTTCAACTTTTTACCTTCTTGTTTTTGTTTCCTGTTACCCTTCAAAAATGTTGTTGTTTTTTCCCCCAGTACTTGATTTTGTGCATTTATTTGAATAAACAGTATCCATTGGGGTTGATTTACTAAAACCAGAGAGTAAAAAATCTGTTGAAGCTGTGCATGGTAGCCAATCAGATCAGCTTCTAAATTCAGCTTGTTAACCACTTGAGCCCCGGACCATTATGCTGCCTAGGGACCAGAGGTCTTTTTCCAATTTGGCACTGCGTCGCTTTAACTGCTAATTGCGCGGTCATGCAATGCTGTACCCAAACGAAATTTGCGTCCTTTTCTTCCCACAAATAGAGCTTTCTTTTGATGGTATTTGATCACCTCTGCAGTTTTTATTTTTTGCGCTATAAACGGAAAAAGACCGAAAATTTTGAAAAAAAATAAGCATATATTTATTGGTTTGCGCAAAAGTTATAGCGTCTACAAACTAGGGTACATTTTCTGTAATTTACACAGCTTTTAGTTTATGACTGCCTATGTCATTTCTTGAGGTGCTAAAATGGCAGGGCAGTATAAAACCCCCCCCAAATGACCCCATTTTGGAAAGTAGACACCCCAAGGAAATTGCTGAGAGGCATGTTGAACCCATTGAATATTTATTTTTTTTGTCCCAAGTGATTGAATAATGACAAAAAAAAAAAAAAAAATATTTACAAAAAGTTGTCACTAAATGATATATTGCTCACACAGGCCATGGGCCTATGTGGAATTGCACCCCAAAATACATTCAGCTGCTTCTCCTGAGTATGGGGATACCACATGTGTGGGACTTTTTGGGAGCTTAGCCGCGTACGGGGCCCTGAAAACCAAGCACCGCCTTCAGGATTTCTAAGGGTGTAAATTTTTGATTTCACTCTTCACTGCCTATCACAGTTTCAGAGGCCATGGAATGCCCAGGTGGCACAAACCCCCCCCCCAAATGACCCCATTTTGGAAAGTAGACACCCCAAGCTATTTGCTGAGAGGCATATTGAGTCCATGGAATATTTTATATTTTGACACAAGTTGCGGGAAAGTGACACTTTTTTTTTTTTTTTTTTTTTTGCACAAAGTTGTCACTAAATGATATATTGCTCACACAGGCCATGGGCATATGTGGAATTGCACCCCAAAATACATTTAGCTGCTTCTCCTGAGTATGGGGATACCACATGTGTGGGACTTTTTGGGAGCCTAGCCGTGTACGGGGCCCCGAAAACCAAGCACCGCCTTCAGGATTTCTAAGGGTGAAAATTTTTGATTTCACTCTTCACTGCCTATCACAGTTTCGGAGGCCATGGAATGCCCAGGTGGCACAAAACCCCCCCAAATGACCCCATTTTGGAAAGTAGACACCCCAAGCTATTTGCTGAGAGGCATGGTGAGTATTTTGCAGCTCTCATTTGTTTTTGAAAATGAAGAAAGACAAGAAAAAACTTTTTTTTTTTTCTTTTTTCAATTTTCAAAACTTTGTGACAAAAAGTGAGGTCTGCAAAATACTCACTATACCTCTCAACAAATAGCTTTGCGTGTCTACTTTCCAAAAAGGGGTCATTTGGGGGGGTTTTGTGCCACCTGGGCTTTCCATGGCCTCCGAAACTGTGATAAAAAAAAAAAAAAAAAAAAAAACAAGTAAAAAGGCGCAAAGCAGGTATACCTCACATAACAGATCCCAAATAGTCCAATGGCAGAGTAGGTGACTGTAGGTGTATATAGACATATACACAAGAGGAAGTCTATCAGGGCTGCCACCAATAAAAGACCAGAAGCAGGGTCCAATAGGCTGAGGAAGATAAAAACAAGGAAGAGGGGCGCCTCTGAGTATAAATCAATAATCATTTATTACAACAAACAATATCCACTCACATGGAAGACTGTAGTATTGCGTTCCGGTGCATCTCTGAGTAGAGAAGAGGTTGGAGGACCACAAGTCTCAGCGAGTCCGTGCAGTGCTGGTCACACATCAAGTCCTGGCAGGGATGGATGGTGATGGCAGAACACGGTGGGAGTTCCCTCGGGTCTCCAGATGGCACTTCAGAATGGGTAGTAAGTTAAATAACAAAGACCAACGGTCTGTGGGTTCCAGGGAGGGGGTGGGGGGACGTCAAGGCCGATCGCCGGGCGCGCTGCCGTCTGAGGCCCGTACGGCTCCGTGGAGAGAGATGGTGACGGCCGTACAGGGAGCCAGAACGAGGCCTGGAAAGCAAGCGCAGCGCGGCGCCGGGCCGTGACGTCACAGCTCTGCGACGCGTTTCCGAGTCTGCGCGCTATAGATGACAGGAATAGCGGCACTCCTTTTTCAAGCATAGGGGGCAGATGTAATGGCAGTCCTTTTGTAGTCTTTGGGAGGGAGGGGGAAGGGGCGGGGCTGAGAATAATAAACAGTATCCGGATACAATGCAGCTGTTTGGCAATACTAGATATAATGCACATGGAAGTGGGGCACAAGTAGATAAAATTTAAGCATGGAGTATCTGTACATACATATATAGAAGACATATGAGCATAGTTATACATAGAATTGGAAAATGGAAATTAAAAAATTAAAATTGTTTGATTAAAAACCAGTACACATCCACCTGCAGAATAAAACCTGGTGCATATGCAACTAATATGGACCATATATAAGAACATGTAAGTGTATCAATTGAGAATTGGGATGGTACTAAAAATTAATAATAATAATATTAATGATCATGGACCAGTGCAAGATAAAAGATATATATATATATAAAAAATAAGAAATTTATATATGTAAAATACACAAGAGATGGTGATTATATAAACATAAATATCAGTACATACTGTAAATATAATTAGCAATGTAACACAGTCCGCAAGGGAAGAACCAGGAGAAAGGAGCAAAGGGAGGGGAAAAAAAGGGGAGGGGGGGGGAAGGAGGGGGGCGGGAAGGAAAAACAAGAAGGGAAAGGAGGGGGGGGGGGGGGGAGAAAGGAATGGAGAAAAAAGGGGGGGGGGTAGAGGGGTAATGGGAAAGAACGAGGGCAGGGGAGGGGGCGGGGGATGGAATATACTTACTCGTGGACCCGCCACCCCCACAATAATAGATATGTTAGTGTGTATACAACCTGTGGTAAGGATGATAAAGATACAAGCAATGAATATACACATACCATATATAAGCAAATAAAAGCAATATATATCTATAATATGGTGGCAATCTCGATGCCCTCATTCAAGCCCCCAGGCGAGAGGACGTCGAGATTGTAAATCCAGAACGTTTCCCTTGCACAGAGCTTTTTGAAACGTTCGGCGGGAGTATATGACTTGGGGATTTGTTCAATTACCCATACAGTGAGGCCCGTGGTGGATTTTTGGTGAAAACTAGCAAAATGTCGTGGGACACTGTGCATATCTTTGCCACCCTCTATCAGTCTCCGGTGTTGACCGAAACGCTGTCTGAGGGGGCAGATTGTTCTACCGACATAGATCAGTCCACAGGGGCACATAAGGCCGTAGACTACAAAATCGGAAGAACAATTGTAGAATTGGTCTATTAGGTACGTTTTACCTTTGGAAAGGAATGACTTTTGTCCATGTTTAACAAAGGCACAAGTTTTGCATAGGGTTTTTTTGCATCGATACATGCCAACCAGAGGTATAAGTGTGGTGGCATGGTCGTTGGTCACAGTAGTTTTGAATTTGCTTGGGGCAATTTTACTTTTCAAGTTAGGTGCTTTACGGTAAGTGATTCGTGGTACTGTAGGGAGAAGAGTTTTGAGAAGGGGGTCCTGTAATAGAATCCCCCAATGTTTTTTCATGATGTTTTCCATTTTTTTATATTCGAAGTGAAAGGTCGTGATAAATCTGGTGGAGTGATCAGTTGGGCAAGTATTTGTTTTGGCTGGTTTACCCTTGGAATAGGATGCACAAGCTACATCAACCAATTCTTTAGGGTATTGTTTTTCAGCGAATTTGTTTTTTAATGGAATGCTAGAGGCTGCATAATCGCTATCAAGGGTACAGTTCTGTCTGAGACGGCAGAACTGTCCCTTTGGTATATTTTTCGTCCACTCCGGTGAATTTTCTTTTTCTCCGGTTGGTTGGAGGAGGACAATGAGCTAAAAAAGAAGGGTCAGTGGGTGAGAGGGGACCTGGGGCATGGGGTATGTGTGTAGATGGGATGGGGGAGGAAAGGGGAGGGATGTGGGAAAGGGGAAGTGTGGGGGAGAGCAAGTCTGTGGTGGAATGGCTGGGTGTGTCCCCAAGATTAGGTCTGGACACGTATGTAGTTATGGGAAGATCAGTGGTAATACCTGACGGTACTTCCATATGATCATCATTGGTAGTACTGGGTACTTTGGAATGACGTGGGTCGGTAGCATTATTCGAATGAGCTATCCCAGGTATAGCTCCTGGCTGGTTGTCTGACGTCTGACAAGAAGTCAGTGTAGCAGTTGTGGCAGCATTGGTGCTTTTTGTAGCACGTGATGGTCTATTGTAAAATCTGTTGAGATCAGTTAATAGATTACTGGTTTTATGTTTATTTTTAGTGGTAATGGGAGTTTTACGTACCGTACGATCATGGGTATTGGACAACAGATGTACAGAGTTTTTGTAAGGGAAACGAATTCCCATTAGGGGAGGGGGGTGATTGGGAGGTTGGATGGGGGGTGGTGGATGTGGGTGAGAAACATGTGATGATATGTAGGGTGGGGGAGGGGAAGGGAAGCAGGGATGAGAAGGACACGACGATTTAATGTCGTGGGTGGACTGTGGCAATTTTTGTTTCCAATTGAAAACACGATCTAAATTAAAATCGTCAAGATCTCTCTTGAATTTACCTAGTTTGCCTTTTAACATAAAGTCCTCATCGGACTTAGTGTTTTTCTTCAAAATCATGAACCAAGAGAGTGGGATAATGACTTTCTGATCAAACATCATTTTCTTTGGGCGCTATATAGATGATCTGATCGTGATCTGGGACGGCTCCCCAGATCAGATTACATCATTTGTGGACCACTGTAACCATAATCCCTATGGACTTGCCTTCACCCACACCTCTGACCCCACCCATTTAGCATATCTCGATTTGGAATTGGGTCACATGGACGATAGAATCATTGCTAAAAATTACACCAAGCCAACTGCTGGGAATTCCTTCTTACATTTTCACAGCTGCCACTATCCGAAGTGGACGAAAAATATACCAAAGGGACAGTTCTGCCGTCTCAGACAGAACTGTACCCTTGATAGCGATTATGCAGCCTCTAGCATTCCATTAAAAAACAAATTCGCTGAAAAACAATACCCTAAAGAATTGGTTGATGTAGCTTGTGCATCCTATTCCAAGGGTAAACCAGCCAAAACAAATACTTGCCCAACTGATCACTCCACCAGATTTATCACGACCTTTCACTTCGAATATAAAAAAATGGAAAACATCATGAAAAAACATTGGGGGATTCTATTACAGGACCCCCTTCTCAAAACTCTTCTCCCTACAGTACCACGAATCACTTACCGTAAAGCACCTAACTTGAAAAGTAAAATTGCCCCAAGCAAATTCAAAACTACTGTGACCAACGACCATGCCACCACACTTATACCTCTGGTTGGCATGTATCGATGCAAAAAAACCCTATGCAAAACTTGTGCCTTTGTTAAACATGAACAAAAGTCATTCCTTTCCAAAGGTAAAACGTACCTAATAGACCAATTCTACAATTGTTCTTCCGATTTTGTAGTCTACGGCCTTATGTGCCCCTGTGGACTGATCTATGTCGGTAGAACAATCTGCCCCCTCAGACAGCGTTTCGGTCAACACCGGAGACTGATAGAGGGTGGCAAAGATATGCACAGTGTCCCACGACATTTTGCTAGTTTTCACCAAAAATCCACCACGGGCCTCACTGTATGGGTAATTGAACAAATCCCCAAGTCATATACTCCCGCCGAACGTTTCAAAAAGCTCTGTGCAAGGGAAACGTTCTGGATTTACAATCTCGACGTCCTCTCGCCTGGGGGCTTGAATGAGGGCATCGAGATTGCCACCATATTATAGATATATATTGCTTTTATTTGCTTATATATGGTATGTGTATATTCATTGCTTGTATCTTTATCATCCTTACCACAGGTTGTATACACACTAACATATCTATTATTGTGGGGGTGGCGGGTCCACGAGTAAGTATATTCCATCCCCCGCCCCCTCCCCTGCCCTCGTTCTTTCCCATTACCCCTCTACCCCCCCCCCCCTTTTTTCTCCATTCCTTTCTTCCCCCCCCCCCCCCCTCCTTTCCCTTCTTGTTTTTCCTTCCCGCCCCCCTCCTTCCCCCCCCCCTCCCCTTTTTTTCCCCTCCCTTTGCTCCTTTCTCCTGGTTCTTCCCTTGCGGACTGTGTTACATTGCTAATTATATTTACAGTATGTACTGATATTTATGTTTATATAATCACCATCTCTTGTGTATTTTACATATATAAATTTCTTATTTTTTATATATATATATATCTTTTATCTTGCACTGGTCCATGATCATTAATATTATTATTATTAATTTTTAGTACCATCCCAATTCTCAATTGATACACTTACATGTTCTTATATATGGTCCATATTAGTTGCATATGCACCAGGTTTTATTCTGCAGGTGGATGTGTACTGGTTTTTAATCAAACAATTTTAATTTTTTAATTTCCATTTTCCAATTCTATGTATAACTATGCTCATATGTCTTCTATATATGTATGTACAGATACTCCATGCTTAAATTTTATCTACTTGTGCCCCACTTCCATGTGCATTATATCTAGTATTGCCAAACAGCTGCATTGTATCCGGATACTGTTTATTATTCTCAGCCCCGCCCCTTCCCCCTCCCTCCCAAAGACTACAAAAGGACTGCCATTACATCTGCCCCCTATGCTTGAAAAAGGAGTGCCGCTATTCCTGTCATCTATAGCGCGCAGACTCGGAAACGCGTCGCAGAGCTGTGACGTCACGGCCCGGCGCTGCGCTGCGCTTGCTTTCCAGGCCTCGTTCTGGCTCCCTGTACGGCCGTCACCATCTCTCTCCACGGAGCCGTACGGGCCTCAGACGGCAGCGCGCCCGGCGATCGGCCTTGACGTCCCCCCACCCCCTCCCTGGAACCCACAGACCGTTGGTCTTTGTTATTTAACTTACTACCCATTCTGAAGTGCCATCTGGAGACCCGAGGGAACTCCCACCGTGTTCTGCCATCACCATCCATCCCTGCCAGGACTTGATGTGTGACCAGCACTGCACGGACTCGCTGAGACTTGTGGTCCTCCAACCTCTTCTCTACTCAGAGATGCACCGGAACGCAATACTACAGTCTTCCATGTGAGTGGATATTGTTTGTTGTAATAAATGATTATTGATTTATACTCAGAGGCGCCCCTCTTCCTTGTTTTTATCTTCCGAAACTGTGATAGGCAGTGAAGAGTGAAATCAAAAATTCACGCCCTTAGAAAGCCTGAAGGCGGTGCTTGGTTTTCGGGGTCCCGTACGCGGCTAGGCTCCCAAAAAGTCTCACACATGTGGTATCCCCGTACTCAGGAGAAGCAGCAGAATGTATTTTGGGGTGTAATTTCACATATTCTCATGGCATGTTTGAGCAATATATCATTTAGTGACAACTAAATAATAATAATAATAATAATAATAACTTTGTGCAAAAAAAAAAAAAAAAATTTGTCTCTTTCCCGCAACTTGTGTCGCAATATAAAATATTCCATGGACTCGACATGCCTCTCAGCAAATAGCTTGGGGTGTCTACTTTCCAAAATGGGGTCATTTGGGGGGGTTTTGAACTGTCCTGGCATTTTATGCACAACATTTAGAAGCTTATGTCACACATCACCAACTCTTCTAACCACTTGAAGACAAAGCCCTTTCTGACACTCATTGTTTACATGAAAAAGTTATTTTTTTTTGCAAAAAAATTACTTTGAACCCCCAAACATTATATATTTTTTTAAAGCAAATGCCCTACAGATTAAAATGGTGGGTGTTTCATTTTTTTTTTTTCACACAGTATTTGCGCAGCGATTTTTCAAACGCATTTTTTTGGGAAAAAACACACTTTTTTAAATTTTATTGCACTAAAACACACTATATTGCCCAAATGTTTGATGAAATAAAAAAGATGATCTTAGGCTGAGTACATGGATACCAAACATGACATGCTTTAAAATTGCGCACAAACGTACAGTGGCAACAAAATAAATACATTTTTAAAAGCCTTTAAAAGCCTTTACAGGTTACCACTTTAGATTTACAGAGGAGGTCTACTGCAAAAATTACTGCCCTCGATCTGACCTTCGTGGCGATACCTCACATGCATGGTGCAATTGCTGTTTACGTTTGACGACAGACCGCCGCTTGCGTTCGCCTTAGCGCGAGAGCAGGGGGCGACAGGGGTGCTTTTTTTTTTCCTTTATTATTTTTTTGCTTTTTTATCTTATTTTTAAACTGTTCCTTTCATTTTTTTTTTTTTAATCATTTTTATTGTTATCTCGGGGAATGTAAATATCCCCTATGATAGCAATAGGTAGTGACAGGTACTCTTTTTTGAAAAAATTGGGGTCTATTAGACCCTAAATCTCTCCTCTGCCCTTAAAGCATCTGATGACACCAAGATCGGTGTGATAAAATGCTTCCCCAATTTCCCAATGGCGCTATTTACATCCGGCAAAATCTAAGTCATAAAATGCTCGTAGCTTCCGGTTTCTTAGGCCATAGAGATGTTTGGAGCCACTCTGGTCTCTGATCAGCTCTATGGTCAGCTGGCTGAATCACCGGCTGCATTCTCAGGTTCCCTGTTGAGACAGGAGAGCCAGACAAAAACACGGAAGACGGTGGGGGGGGGGGGATTCCCTCCCACGGCTTGTAAAAGCAGTCTAGAGGCTAATTAGCCACTAGGATTGCTTTTACATGAAAGCCGACCGCTGGCTGAAAAGAATGATACCAAGATGATACCTAAACCTGCAGGCATCATTCTGGTATAACCATTCAAAGTCGTGAATGGCGTACCTGAAGACAAAAAAATGGTTAACAATAAAGCACAGTAAACGGTAAAGTATAAAAAATTGCATACCTGAAAAGCAAACATGATAAAACATAATAACAATAAAACATTGCAGAATAGAATACAGTAAAAAAGAGCAGAACAAGAGAGAGAGAATAGAGAGAGAGAGAGAACAATAAAACGACAACTATTTTTTTTTATTTTATATATTTTTTTTTTTTTTTACACTTTTTTTGTAACTAACTTTTATAACGGTAACCGGTTCCAGGTTCGGGTCTCTCAAAATGCGATGGCATCTTGGGAGACCCTGTGAAAGTGTGCCTAGTCTGTGCAATGCTGTACCCTACGCTAATACTCAACTAATGAATGGTAGCGTTCAAAACATTCACCAATGCAAAGACCAGGATTGTCAGGACAGGAGGGACAATAATAGAGGGTGTCACGCCTATATTCGCGCTTGCTGTAGACACGACATCTTTTTTGGGGGTTCGTTGGGTAGGGGTACTCGGGAGGACATAAAGAAAATGCCTCTCATGCAGCCGACTGCATTGGTTGGGGATGTGAATGGGGGAAGTACGGGCGCTGCAGAAGCGGTGGGTTCCCAATTAGGATTGACGAATGCAGCAGGAAGGGCACTATGGGCACGACGGGCCTGTGTTTGTCTTCTTGGTGGCAGCGGGACACTACTTGTGCTTGCCACCTCACCAGCTTGAACTGCACTTATGGGACTCGCCACGTCACCAAGTGTTACTGCAGTGCTGGTTTGACTACGACAGGGGTGTACTAGGCCGCTGGCGCTTGCCAGTTCAATAAAAAGCTACCAAAAAAACTGTTAGCGATCGGATCAGGGCTGACTCTGCGAATGCTGCAGTTATGCATTTAGTCAGATACTATACCACTAAGGGAGGTGTACGGTGCGTGCGTGGGTGTTAGCGGTACTGGCGCTAATCTGACGCTGCTTGGGGCTGGTGCTTGCCAGTTCACCAAAATACTACCAAAAAAACTGTTAGCGATTGCAGGGATCAGGCCTGACTCTGCGAACACTGCAGTTATGCATTTAGTGTTTTGTAAGTGACAGTGATCGATCGATACTGCACTTGGGTGGGCTGGGCCGGGCGGAGGGGCAAAATGCAGGTGCTAGGAGGTATCTGGGCTGATCCCGCTAACACTGCGTTTTTGGGAACCCTAATCTGCTGGGGACGCCAGTATAGATCTGATCGGATCAGATATTGATCCGTTCAGATACTATACCACTAAGGGAGGTGTACGGTGCGTGCGTGGGTGTTAGCGGTACTGGCGCTAATCTGACGCTGCTTGGGGCTGGTGCTTGCCAGTTCACCAAAATACTACCAAAAAAAACTGTTAGCGATCGCAGGGATCAGGCCTGACTCTGCGAACGCTGCAGTTATGCATTTAGTGTTTTGTAAGTGACAGTGATCGATCGATACTGCACTTGGGTGGGCTGGGCCGGGCGGAGGGGCAAAATGCAGGTGCTAGCAGGTATCTGGGCTGATCCCGCTAACACTGCGTTTTTGGGAACCCTAAACTGCTGGAGACGCTAGTATAGATCTGATCGGATCAGATATTGATCCGATCAGATACTATACCACTAAGGGAGCTGTACGGTGCGTGCGTGGGTGTTAGCGCTACTGGCGCTAACCTGACGCTGCCTGGGGCTGGTGCTTGCCAGTTCACCAAAATGCTACCAAAAAAACTGTTAGCGATCGCAGGGATCAGGCCTGACTCTGCGAATACTGCAGTTATGCATTTAGTGTTTTGTAAGTGACAGTGATCGATCGATACTGCACTTGGGTGGGCTGGGCCGGGCGGAGGGGCAAAATGCAGGTGCTAGCAGGTATCTGGGCTGATCCCGCTAACACTGTGTTTTTGGGAACCCTAAACTGCTGGGGACGCTAGTATAGATCTGATCGGATCAGATATTGATCCGATCAGATACTATACCACTAAGGGAGGCGTATGCTGCGTGCGTGGGTGTTAGCGGTACTGGCGCTAATCTGACGCTGCCTGGGGCGACGCATATCACCGCCGGGCGATCAGGGGGCTAAACCTTTATTCGGTAATAAACGGCGGGTGCCCTGACACTATAAAAAATAAACAAACTAACCAGCGTCACCCGTAACAGTTATACGGTGATCAGTGGTGAAAGGGTTAACTAGGGGGCCATCAAGGGGTTAAAACATTTATTCGGTAGTATATGGGGGTCCCTGTCGCTATAAAACGCTGACGGCGAACCTAAATATTTAGGTCCCTAACTAGCGTCACCAGCGACACTAATACAGCGATCAGAAAAATGATCGCTTAGCGACACTGGTGACGGGGTGATCAAGGGGTTAAAACTTTATTGGGGGGGTTAGGGGGGTATCCTAGACCTACAGGGGGGTAATACTAACTGTCCCAACACTGTAACTGTCACAAACTGACACCAATGCAGTAATCAGAAAAAAAAAAACAAAAAAACTGCTGGTGTCAGTTTGTGACGGGGGGGAGGTGATTGGGGGGGGATTGGGGGGCGATCGGGGGGGGGGGGATCGGGGTGTTTAGTGTGCCTGGCATGTTCTACTGTGTTGTGTAGTGTTGGTGCACTCACATACCTGTCTTCTCTCCTCGGGCCGGAACGGAATTTACCGAGCCGAGGAGAGATGACATCATTTCCTTTGCTGCTGTTTAGCATACAGCAGCAAAGGAATGATGTGATTGGCCGGCGGCGATCGCGAGGGGGGGGCCACAAACGGATGGCCTCCCCCTCATCTCCGATCGCCGTGGGACAAAAGACGACCGCCTCGGGCACCGGGGGGGGGGGTCCGATCGTATATATATGTGATTTTGCCTGTCCGTGCCACCTTGCCGACGTAAATCGGCGTGAGGCGGTCGTCAAGTGGTTAAAGAAAAACCCTCAAAGCTGATTTGTTTTTATGCCGAGATGCACCAGATTTTGCACTCTCCAGTTTCAGTAAATCAATCCCAATGACTTCTTTATAATTTGTATAAAATACATTCTTTGGTCCTCAACACAAAGATTGTATATGATGCTGTACAACTCTCCTGTAGTCTGTGATGCGCTTGCACTTGTGCTATTAATAAGTCTCAATAATATATTTGAAGTTATACCATGTCATCGCTATTGTTACAACCATAGTTGTATAAATTTGTTATGGCACATTCTCTTGCATTCGTTTGAAATATTATTAAAATTAAAATCTAACTGGTGTGGGTCCTGTTGACAAAACAAGTCAAAGTGTTTAAGGACGGTGCACATGTTCACTACAAAATATTTTTTTTTCAGTGAAATAAGCACATTGTCATGCTGATTCTTTTTGTTAAAAAACTGGCTAGTGTGGATTGTGTTGAAAAAGTGGCCTATTCAAAATGTTTAAAGAGTATCTCCACTTTTGTTGAAAAAAAACTTTCCCCCAGGGTGATCAATATACTGTACATAGCAAGTATTTAAAAAAAACAGTTGTAAATTCCCACCTTTTGTTGCTCTGAAGTTTTCTCTGTCTTTGGATACTGGATCTGAATAATTGTAATCACTTGGTGCACTCTCAGTGTTCTGATGAGAAAAGTTTCAGGGTCTGCATGACTTTAGAGATACTTGACCCTTAGGGCTCGTTCACACGTGTGCTGATTATAAAGAACAAAACAACAGGCATTAATATGCCTGTAGCATTTATGATGTATTTTTTATGTGTTTTTGAAGCATTGAAAAGGCATCCAGAAAGTTAAATGCCCATGAAAGTGTTGTTTTTTTCTAGTGGTAAGTGTTTAAAAGGAAAGTGATGTAGAGGAAATGATCTGCTTTGAGACATGTTTAGGTTGTAGTGTGACAGCAGGCATGTTGTGATTTCTCTGCAAGATGAATTTGTATACTTTGATCTCTTTGACACTTGGCTTAATCTTAGTCTAGCTCAAGATGATCATAGAAAGATTGTCACAGTCACTTGCTGGCACTGACTTATATGCTGGCATCAACATTTTGCTGACACTAAGGCTCCTTTCACATGGAGTGGACTTGGCCCAGTGGATCCGCCTACTCAGTGGGGGATCTCTCTGTTGATGCCCGCTGAGCAGGCAGATGACAGGTCTGCATAGCAGACTGGACACCGACACAGCCTGCTCTCCTCTATGGGGCGGTTGAATAGAAAATGGACAGCCTGTCTGTTTCCATCTGACTGTCATCCGATTCACTGGACAAAACTGATCTCCATCTGTCTGTTTTTTGCAGCCTGGATTGGATCAGATGCCGGCAAGTTTCAGCGGACACATCTGTTGACATCTGCACTACATAGAGAGCTATGGATGGTCAGATTGAGTCTGCCTCAAAAACAGACAGACAGACCCAATTGGTCCGCTTGTATGAAAAGGGCCTTAAAGCTTTGCCACTGACAATAATTGTCAATATCCCTGCTCCTGCCTAGCACTGTCAATCTTTCTGGCTGGCTTGCTTTTGCCTGCACACAGAAGCAAATGGTGTTACAACACAGTTGTTCTGTACAAACAGGAACAGGCTTGTGCTGCTCTGTCCTAGTTCTCTAGTATTTCCCAATGCATTTTGGGATACAGGAACCTCCATTGCCTCTCCCTCGGCACCCAGCTAACACTTTATAAATGCTTCATTAACATGCCATAAATACTATAGGTGTGGTTAAGGTGCAGTTTCAGCATGTTACCATTGAAATGAATGGAGACAGCTGATAAGCCTTGATGCCTCATGAAAGCAATAGGCTTCTTAATTTTTAACACAACACTACTCAATGCGACTGCTTCTGTGTGTACTACTAGAGTGGTGCCCATTGAAATATTCATGGCAGGCACTGAAGGACAGTTATGGCGCCCTTAGGGAGTATCTCAGCAAAAATGAATTTCAGTTGCAGTGGATGCCTAAAATTTGACTTGATTGTAGATGTTTTTCTTCTTCTGTATATGCATTTAGATCTGTCTGATAACTTACTGCAAGTTATAAATACTCTTTGCCTGGATTTAATCATCCTTAGTTGTAATACTGTATAAGGTTAATGGAGAGTTTAAAAAATGACAGCTCTATAGTTCATTATCTGGAAGTCTATAGCTTTTACTTTAATACAAATCTCAAATACATCAAGCCACATGTTTGCTGGTATTGGTTTTCAATGAGTTTGTAGGGCTGATTTACTACAGGAGTAGTGGGTGTTAACTAGGCATGGGCAGACACACCAATTTTCTCTTTGTGAAAACCTCATCAAAATAGGACATGGAACAGGTGCAGTAAAATGTAAAGGAGCATTACTAAATATCAGGGCTTATTAGGACCCCATTGGACCTTTAAACCCATCTTAATTTAACCTTCCTCCCTGGCTACAATGTGCTTTGCTGAAATGGCAAATTCTCAACACATTTTTACATTAAGTTTCCAGTTTTGCTTATTCCTACAGTTTAGCAAAGAAAGCAAGCTGTGTACACTTCAATAATCTAATCACGCAAGACGATGGGTCATCAAAGGGGACACAACATCACATTGTTTAGTAAGATAGGTGAATATTCTTTACTCCTATAGTAAATCAACTCATGTAAATAATACTGTTTGCCTAATAATTTAGCATTTATGAGCTAGCAAGAGTCAATTAACAGATTAATTGATTAGCAGAGGCTAACTACAATAGGTATAAATGGAAGCAAATACTTATCTTACGTCAATTTACTGTTGATCACAAAGAAATTCAACAAGAACCTTTCACTGTTTCATGTTTTTATTAAATAATGCTGAAAATATACCATTGTATTGAATCATTTTAACCCTTTTTATCACACAAACAAGAAGGGCTCAGTTTGATGGCATCAGTGGACTTTGGCTAGTTGGAATGTTGGAAGTTTGTGTGACGTCTGTTCAGGACTAATGGTTAGAACAGGCCACTGGTCTACTAGTTTGTGTTATTGGCAATATGTTTGTTGCTTGCAGTTATGTTTGGTATTAATAGGCTGTGTAAAGTCATAAAAGCTGTGGCCTTGCCCTTGCAACCTAAACAGACTTAGTACTTTTTATCAGCAGGGTCAAGGTACTTAATTTTTGGTAATCATACATTCTTCATATAGATATACTCTGATATTTGCAAGTTCTGGTAGTGATGAACTATGGTTTCTCTTCTACATTACACAAAGTCTGCAGACGGTTTGCAATGCTGCTAACTAAAATGAATGTAGACGTGGTGGTGTATGTATCTTCAACCAAAAATTACTTCAAAATGTAACTCTATGGGGTGGATTTAGACTAGACTAGACTGTGCACTTTGCAAAGTACATTTGCACTCTGCAAGTGTAGTTGCTCCAGAGCTTAGTAAATGATCAGAAGCTCTGCTGAATTCCATCATCCAATCATGTGCAAGCAAAAATGCACTTTTTAACATTTTTATTGCACATGATTGGTTATTCTTTGCAAAGTGAAGGTTTACCTCAATTACTAAGCATTGGAGCAACTGCAGCTGCACTTTGCGAAGTGCACAGTCTATTTGCCTTTAGTAAATCAACCCCTATGCATTCCCATTTAGCTAAACTATATACATTGGATGGGTTTTGGAAAACTTTATAGCAGGTTCCTATTTTTTTATGTTCTAAATAAATAGTATGTTTTACTTCTTCCTATCTCACCATAATTCCCGAATGGGATATTAACCTTCATTGTGGTTACCTAAGCAAATCTCAGTGTTCTAAGGAAGAAAGCTGCAGTAAATGCATCCATTTACAAGTAGACAAGACTTTGGAAGTATCTCACCAAAAACAAAACTCCTACCACAAGGAATATCTAAATTCTGACACGTAGTTCAGTACATACTTTTTGGAAAAGCAGTGAACAAATCCTAGAAGCAGGAGAAGGTGTTTCTGGTGTACAGACTCCTTCAGGTTGCCATATTACACTAATTTTTTTCTAACTTTTAAGAAAAGCACATCAGCTGCATTACCATCAAAAATGGAAAGATCGTTTTACTAATATGAATTTAAAACAACTTTGATAGTGCTTATACCGGATATTGTATGATCTATAATTTCTTTTAGATGGATGTGGAGTTTTCCTTTAAGCCATGGAAATATGAGATTGGAGTGAACATGTTCTCCCAAAAGAATGCTTTAGCTTCTTGATATATTTGGCAGTAGCAGTATATATACTACTCATAAAAGCTGAATACTTGAATACTAATACATACTTGAATAAAAAGACCCACGTTAATATAAAGCAAACACTTGTTTTTAAAACCTCTTTAAGTGAAAAGGTCAAGAAGTGCCTGCACTTTAAACCTAGTAGCTGTTAAACTGATAAAGATGTCTGTGAATTCTATCATGCTACGCCTATAGGGTATGCAGGTCAGTATCGGTATGGTTGAATCTAGGAACAGTGCAAGGGTATTAGATAAAGGTTTGACGTCAAAGAAGATCCCAGGGAACACCTTTAGTGCCATCATATAGTCATTTAAGATTATTCATATCAGGTAATAAACATTTTATTTGAGTTCAACCAGCACACACCCTAGCTATCTGTGTTAAAAATCACAGAATGTCTCAAGTTTTGCAGCTTGTAATTTTGCCTTTCTTCCTGATGATAGAACATTTACATTTCCTTAATACATTATTTTTTGGCAATGCTTGGGTTTGTAACATAGTAAAACCACTTTGAACAATTCTGACAACACTCATTCAAGTGTCTGGAAACCCCAAAAGCTTTTTATGTCATTGTCTCAAAAATGTTTTTTCTCTAACTAGATGTTCAACCTTTCCTTTGCATCTATATTCTTTTCTAGTAAACACTTGCTTGATCCCGCCATTTGTCTGGAGTTCCTCATTCAGAGTGGTAAAGGTCATTGCAGCTAATGCTCCACATTCTGCATTGACACTCTCACTTCACATGCTCTAATTTCCCTTATGAGGAAACCCCTCTTCTCCCCTGGAAGCTTTCCCGTTTGATGTTGGCTTGCAGGGGTGGCTCCAGGCAGGTGACTGCCAGTAGCTTCTTTCCCAGTTATCAGCCTTTCCTTATGATGGCATTAAATTTAGCAAAACATTTGAATCTCTGTGTACTGTAGTGATGCTTTTTCTTTGATATTTAAATATGAATTTAATGAACAGTTCGATAATAATGACATGTATCTGCAACAGCACCAATCAGGTCTCTGCCTCCATAAGCAAAGAAAAAGTCTGCAATAACGCCTGATAACCATGTCACTGCTGCCTCTTAGCTCTACCTAGTGGATGCACAGTGGAGTGCAGAATAAGCCATGGAAATCACATGGCCACAATGTACAGTAACTCAGAAAAGGTATTTCGCATTTTACATTTTTATAATGAGATCTACATATTGTTTTTTAAAAGAGAAGTGCGGTAATATAAAAAAAAAACAAGCATTCATACTCACCTACGTGTATGCAACATCGGTCTGGTGCTGCATCTGCCCCCCGCCAGTTCTAGACCGAGAACTGAGCAATCAAATACCACTGATCGCTCAGTTCTCAGTCTTCAGTGAGCAGAGAGCCAGTGACTGTCAGTCACCGACACTCTGCTCTGCCCCTCCAGTGCTCACTGGAGCACCAGGCTATGGAGGGGGTGAGAGTGGCTGACAGTCTCCCAGCAGCACAATGAGAGGCTGTGCCAGCTGCTGTTCAGGCAACTGGGTGGAACCCAATATTAAAGTCAGGATCTCACCAGAACGTGAACCAGCTGAGTGACGTCAGCCGACAGCAGACCTTAGCCCGCTGTCAGGTGAAACTGGGTCACAGGAGTGCAGTACTGACTATACTGCTGTGACCCACAGGAGAAGTAGGGTCAAAAGGGCTTTGGCCCTACTTTTCATTTAAGTGGATCTATTTGCTTCTCATATGGCCGAGCCAGTTAACATGGGTTTACATACTTCCTATTTACTGTATCTCCAACATTAAGATTCACATTGCAAAATGTTGGGCCAATTTATCCCCAAATGTTAGGTAGTCACATTACCATACATTACGTCACCCTCTGTTAATCATAAACTAGGCATGGGAAATCAAGTGCAGCATACAAAATACCATATTGAGGATACCATCTGAGGAACAATAAAGAAATTATTTTGTAAGTTAATAAAAAAAAATCTATGGCAGTCAAATGGTTAGCACAATACAACAGTGAGTGAAAGAATGGTTTTATTTCTCATACTACATTGTCTTTCAGTGCCTCTGTATTTATATACAGAACATCCATAAACATACATTTGATGAAAACATTACAACATTTATTAACTCTTAACACATAAAAGGTCGTTCTTTAAATATAATCATGCCCCATTACTATGATCACGAACTACCTCCTAAAGAGGAGACCAAAGTTAAAGGCTAAGTTCACCTTTAAAAAAAAAAAAAATGTTCTTTTAGGTAAAAAATTTGCATTTATTTTTTTTTCTCAGGAGCCCGCAGAACATTGCGCCTGCAATCTCTAACCGTCTCCTGTACTATGTCCGCAGCCTACAACCGTCTCTTGTACCATGTCTGCAGCCTATGACCGTCTCCTGTACCATGTCCGTATCCTCTAACCATCTCCTGTACCATGTCCGTAATCTTTAACCATCTCCTGTACCATGTCCGTAATCTTTAACCATTTCCTGTACCATGTCTGCAATCTCTAACTGTATCTTGTACCATGTTCACAATCTCTAATTGTCTCCTGTATCATGTCTGCTGCTTCTAGCTGTCTCCTGTACCATGTCCGCAATCTTTAACCATATCCTGTACCACGTCCACAATCTCTACCACCTCCTGTACCATATCCACAATCTCTAACCATCTCCTGTGCTAAGTCCGCAATCTCTAACCTTTTCCTGTGCCATGTCCGCAGGTCCTAACCATTTCCTGTACTATGTCTGCAGCCCCTAACCATTTCCTACCATGTTCTCAGCCCCTAATCAACTCTTTTATCATGTCCACAATCTTTAACCATAGCTTGTATCATCTCCACAATCTCTGACCATCCCTTGTCGTGTATCATGTTTGCAGTCTCTGAGGGGGAGCTTGGACAGGAGTCAAGAGCAGGAGCACTGCTGGGATGGGGGTCATGGGAGAAGTCAGATGTGCGTGGACTTTGAATTGGAGAACATTGGATGAAACCAGAGCTGCCAAGCTGGAGCCCGTAGAGGACTGTCTGATTGAGCCCTGCACTGTGCACCTGAGAGGAGGTCAGTGACAGTGCCACCAAACCAGTCTGAGGGGGTGGGGTCACTGATGTAAGAAGTGAGTGAATACAATAAGGTGGGGGGCACTGATATAAATGTTCCCCTTTATATTAGTAACCTCCCCTTACCTTAGTGTATTCCCTCTGCGGAAGGTGGTCCGTGGTCACCAGAGTCTCCCCCACATCAGAGTTCCTGACATTCCCCCTTAAATCATTGTCCTCAGAGTTCCCCTTCACATGAGGGTCTGCAGGATTCCCCCTTACAGTGAAAGAGGGAACGCTGCAGACCCTAATGTAAAGGGGAACTCTGATGCAAAGGGCAATTCTGCAGACCCTGATGTAGCTTATATATTGATATGTGCATTGTTTTGCACTTAAAACGGTTATTATATTTACTTTTTGAAATGTCAGTAAAAAATGTGGCTCTGTCGAAAAATGTCATGGTTTCTGCCAGTAAAAATTGGTGCTGTTTGTACATTTTGGGTGTCCTGTCAGTACATTTCACTTCGAGGGTTGGCAATACTGGTGTTGAGCCTGTGCCCACTCCACCAGTCCAGCATACCTCTGTTACCTCACTCCCAGAAACAGAATGGGGTCCCGCCATGCACATAGCACAGACAGCTAAGAAGATCCGACCAAGCAGAAGAGCTGTCCTGGTTCCAGATGTCAGCTTTCCCCCTTTTTAACCATAGGTGAGTCGGCTAGGACCAAAAGCCTGGGAACAAAACATCTACAAATTAACCCCTTCCCCTTGCCTGGGGCAGCCACTAACTCACTAAAACCAAACACAGTTCCAACCTCAAACACGTGTTCTGCATAGGATCATTGCTGAATGGCCTTTTAGTCTGGATTCCTGTGATTCCTGGTGTTGAGCTTATACTTGACCTTATTACCCACTCAGCTCTCATCTGACCTTCTTATCATTGCCTGCCTATGATTGCTGCTCATCTCTGTTACTGACCTTGGCCTGGATTTCTGACTTGATACCTCACTGAATCTAACTTTAGCTTGTTCAGTTAAGCTTTGACAAAAAATAACTAGAACCTGATTGGTTTCTATGCAGAGCTGCAACAGATTTTGCACTCTCCAGTTTTAATAAGTCAACCCCTGTGGCTTGCTCCAGGAGAAGATGTAATTTCCATCACAGAAGTCTGCCTCTTTTCAGATCAGATGTGGATGGGTACTACAGATGAGAATTGGGGCTCCAGATGAGAATGGGGTATCCAGATGGAAGCAGGGGCTCCAGATGTGATAGGAATTTTAGGATGTGAAGGGGGGACACTGATGTAAATAGAGCCTTCTTATTTTTACAGCCAGCCACTGACCACCAATGCTTCTGATCAAAGTGTATATTGGCTCAATAGTTGCTGACTATTTTGTGAATGTCGATAAGGTATGCTACTTTTATGTATGCTGAAAAGCATATGTAATGGAAGAGTTTTATTTGTAAAATAGTAATATTTTGCAGTGTTTTTTAAGCCAGCCATAGACGGTTCCTGCTGCACCAGCCAAACTTTGATCTGTCTATGGGAAGGCTGGTTGTACTGAAATTGATTCATCCATCAACTTCAGTATAATCAACCTGTTGGATTTTTTTCACTTCATCACTGCTAGTAGCTATAGCCGACAGCAGTGAACATTGTAGTCTGTCAGTGGGGAAGGCTCTAAATGCTCCCTGCCAGCAGGAGTGATTCCTTCATCAACACTGACTGTGTTGATGGGGGAATCAAACAAGAATCAAACTTGTGGTTGGGGGAAAGAAAATTGCATAATGTATGGCCTGGTTTAGACTCAGGCCCCTCTCACTGTTAGCACAATCTGGACAAACCTACAATTCAGATGTTTTGTTTTTGTGTGTGGGGAAGAAGTGCTGGGAGGTGGGTAAGGGGAAGAGACAAACGTAATGCTGTTAAGTGGGTAGGGGGCAGAGACAAGAGTGACCCAGGGTTGGGGGGGGGGTACATGCACCTGGACATAACAAAACATTTCCAATTATATATTTAACACACCAAAAGAAGCAAAAAAGAGAGGATTCTTGTTAGGATTTTGTATAGTGACACTTGCATTTATTTTCTTCTGCACAGTTATTTTATTTCATGGAGCCTATATTGCAAAATATATTCCTGTTATGTCTCTACTAGGTATCTTCTGTGCATTTCTCATTTGTTTTTGTTTTTTTCTTATAATAATAACATGTGTAGTCTTTTCTAATTTCCCCTTTTGTTCCAACGTATGGTTTTATCACTACTTTGTTCATCTTTTTTATGTAAAAAGTTGTAATTTATTTTATCATAAAAATTACAATGTATTATACTGCTGTATTTATTATGGTTCTTTTAAAGATAATCACACACAATCGCACACGCCTTTCACAATGTTATCTTGACTTTGTATGTCTTGTGGAACCGGCGAATGACACCATGTGGAACCGAGGATAAAATCCATGCAAGTCACGCAAATCACGCACTTGTGACTATCTAGTATATCGTTTGCTTCTGAAAGTTATTGGTAAATTTGAATAGAAAACTCTACAATTTTGCGCCATGGGGCTTTATGGAAAAGGCAAGGCACTACAACTCTAAATGTTTATCATATTTTCTGGGTTCTAGCATTATTATATGCTGAGCAATTAATATTTGGGCCTTCCCCCTGTTTGTGTATAACAAGAAATACTTCTAGTGGAATGGGAGCAATTGTCAAATCTCTGATGGCACACTCTTCAACAGTGACAGTGGCTGCTACTCTAGCTTCTGTCACTTCCTGCTCCCATTCTACTACTTCTAATAGGATGACATTAGGCTTTAATGTTGCATCAGCTTTCATGTTGTTTTTCATGTTGTTTTTCATGTTGTTTTTCAGAACTTATTTCAGGGGAATAGCTTGGATCTCTGAGATAAACTGATCTGCATCACTTGAGCCAGTCTATATTAGCAGAAGCCTAGCTGGTCTTTTCCTTCCAGACATTTGCACAGCTCCTTAATTGCCACTGCAAATTGGGTATATATGCATTCTCTTTTTGGATACGTAAATAAAAATATTTCTGTCTATGTGGACTTTTTCTTACAACCCATTGTCACACCACTACCTTCTTTTATCAAGGACTCTGGCCATGTCATTGATATTTTGAAACACTACAGATGGAAGGATGACTACAAGTGGGCTTCTTTGTGTAGCAAGGTCCCGGGCCTCTTTAGGCCTAAAGCCGAGTACACACGATCGGACATTCCGACAACAAAACCGTGTTTTTTTTCCAAAGGATGTTGGCTCAAGCTTGTCTTGCAGACACACGGTTACACAAATGTTGTCAGAAATTTCAAACGTCAAGAACACAGTGACGTACAACACGTACGAAGGTGCTATAAAAAGGAAGTTCAATAGCCAGTGTGCCACCCTTTGGGCTCCTTCTGCTGATCTCGTGTATATCTCGTGTTAGTTGGAGTTTGGTGAGAAATGATTCGCGCTTTTTAGCCTTGTGCTTTTCAGTTCATTTCTGCTTTTCAGTTTGTGCATGTTGTCAGTTCATTCCTGTCTTTCAGTGGGTTCTATTTAATAGTTCGCTTCTGTTTTTTAGTGTGTTCTTGTCCGCTCGTTTCTGATTTTTAGATCGTTCTTCTCAGATTCTTTCTGATTTTCAGTGCGTTCTCTCAGTTCGTTCTGGACAGTCGACCGTTTTCAAGCCATGTTGCGGTTACATTCTCATCATAGAGTTCGTGCTGTGCTTGGGCTTGGTGTTGGCGTTCTTGCTTTGACCCAAGTCCCGTCCATGAACAGGGCAATTCTTGAACATGCCTTTGCTGCGGGATATCCAGGAGATTCCTGATGATTTCAGGAACTATCTCCGGATGACGGACCCCGTCCTCTTTGTCCTCATGCATGCTGGAAGCTTTTAATGCTCCTTTTTTTTTCCTTCATGCATATTTGCCTTCAGTAACCTCCCCAGCATGCTATCCTGCCCCCATACACACCTAGCCTAGTCACTTAACAATGTATTTTGTCAGCTCCATCATAGAGCTTACCCTAAACACCCCCTAAAATGTGTATAAATGTTATTGTTGTCCTTAAATTCAGGCAGAGTGCAAGAGGCTTTTTTTTCTGTGGGCCCAAATTCGTTTGGAAACCTCCCCAACCGCTAAGTCAACCGATACCAATACTCTATCTGCTGACTGAACCCTGCCTCTGCCAAACCCATATACACTATACCTACCTCTTTTGTGGTCATATTTATGGATGAATTCACTAAAGCATGTAGTGCAAGGGCCTGCCTGAATACTTTAAAATGGTACTGTTTAAAGTTTTGTTCTCCTATTATCTTGATAGGTAATTGCAGAATGTAAAAATGTGCTTCAATTTGGACAGTGTGTATTCATATTTTTGGTTTATGAAACTTCTTACCTGTCCAGTGGCCTGCCAATAGTGTAAGTAAGGAGGGGCTGGCCAAAGTAACACACATTATTTATGCATTCAGCTTTCAATGAAGTGGAGAGGGTTACCTGTCCAAAACACCCCCCCCCACCCACAAATTTTTACACTGGGCCATCAGGGGGGGAGGAATCTGATAAGTGGACCTTATACTTTTGTCTTTAAATACTCCTTAAAATAAATTTATACTTATGTTGGCCAAGAATATTTGTTTATAATCTGCTTGCAATGTTATATGCAAAAGTACTATTTTTTTTTCTTGTTTGACTCCACAGTTTCCTTCAAACCCACAGGAATGGCAGACTGTGGCTTCCAAGTATGCCCAGCAGTGGGATTTCCCCAACTGCGGTGGGGCAATAGATGGGAAACATGTCCACATCGTCCCACCCCCCAACTCGGGGTCATACTATTATAATTATAAGGGGTATAGTAGTATAGTGTTGTTGGCGGTGGTGTCGGCAACGTGTGAGTTTTTGTGTGTGGGCGTGGGGAAAAATGGCCGGATGTCGGATGGTGGAGTCATCGCCCAGACAGAGTATTACAGATAATCAAAAGTGCTCATTGTAAAGGCTTATATGCAAGTTATTGTCATAAAAAGTGTTTGGGGACCTGGGTCCTGCCCCAGGGGACATGTATCAATGCAAAAAGAAGTTTCAAAAACTGACGTTTTTTCAGGAGCAGTGATTTTAATAATGCTTAAAGTGAAACAATAAAAGTGTAATATTCCTTTAAATTTCGTACCTGGGGGGGTGTCTATAGTATGCCTGTAAAGGGGCGCATGTTTCCCGTGTTTAGAACAGTCTGACAGAAAAATGACATTTCTAAAGGAAAATATTTCCCCACAGGGGAACCCTGAACCAAAATTAAAAAAAAAAAAAAAATGTGTGGGGGTCCCCCTAAATTCCATACCAGGCCCTTCAGGTCTGGTATGGATATTAAGGGGAACCCCATGCCAAAATAAAAAAAAAAAATGGCGTGGGGGTCTCCCTCAAAATCCATACCAGACCCTTCAGGTCTGGTATGGATTTTAAAGGGGAACCCCGCACCAATTTTTTTTTTTAAATGGTGTGGGGGTCCCCCTAAAAATCCATACCAGACCCTTTCCTGAGCACGCAACCTGGCAGGCCACAGGAAAAGATGGAGGGACGAGAGAGTGCCCCCCATCCTGAACCGTACCAGGCCACATGCCCTCAACATTGTGAGGGTGTTTTGGGGTAGCCCCCCAAAGCACCTTGTCCCCATGTTGATGGGGAGAAGGGCCTTATCCCCACAACCCTTGCCCTGTGGTTGTGGGGGTCTGCAGGCAGGGGGGCTTATCGGAATCTGGAAGCCCCCTTTAACAAGGGGACCCCCAGATCCCGGCCCCCCTTCTGAATTGGTAATGGGGTACAAATGTACCCCTACCATTTCACAAAAAAGTGTCAAAAAGGTTAAAAAACACAAGAGACGGTTTTTGACAAGTCCTTTATTAATTTCTTCTTCTTTCATCTTCTTTCTTCTGGTCTTCCTTCGGTGTTCTTCTTCTTCTCCATCTTCTCCCTCTCCATCTTCTTCTTCCTCCGCTCTTCTTGTCCTGCATCTTCCTCTGGCTTCTTCTCCACTCCATCTGCACGATCCGCCTCAGTGGGAGTCTTCTGCCGTGTGACGCTTCGGTTCTTCTGACACTTCTTATATAATGGAGGGCAGGGCCTCCTGGTGACCCCGCCCTCCTCTGACGCACGGGGACTTCACAGGGACTTCCCTCTGGCTTTCTCCTTGTTGTCAGAGGGGGGCAGAGTCACCCCGTTACATAAATGGGTGTAACGCTATACAAGTCACGCTATACAAGTCACTCATTCATTCATTCATTCATTCAGAGCAGAGAAGAAGCCGGAGGAAGATGTGGGAGGAGAAGAGCGGAGGAAGCAAAGATGGAGGAAGAAGAAGATGGAGGAACAAGAAGAACACAGAAGAAAGTAGATGGAAGAAGAAGAAATTAATAAAGGACTTGTCAAAAACTGTCTCTTGTGTTTTTTAACCTTTTTGACATTTTTTTGTGAAATGGTAGGGGTACATTTGTACCCCATTACCAATTCACACGGGGAGGCGGCATCTGGGGGTCCCCTTGTTAAAGGGGGCTTCCAGATTCCGATAAGCCCCCCGCCCGCAGACCCCTACAACCACCAGGCAAGGGTTGTGGGGATGAGGCTCTTCTCCCCATCAACATGGGGACAAGGTGCTTTGGGGGCCTACCCCAAAGCACCCTCCCAATGTTGAGGGCATGTGGCCTGGTACAGTTCAGGAGGGGGGCGCCCTCTCATCGCCCCTCTTTTCCTGTGGCCTGCCAGGTTGCGTGCTCGGATAAGGGTCTGGTATGGATTTTTGGGGGGACCCCACACCATTTTTAAATTTTGGCGCAGGTTCCCCGTAATATCCATACCAGACCTGAAGGGCCTGGTATTGAAATTAGGGGGACCCCCACGCATTTTTTTTTAATTGTGGTTCGGAATTCCCCTGTGGGGAATTCCCATGCTGTTTTTATCAATGAACTTTTATGTGTATTGCCGGACCGACAATTCATTATATCTGGTGCTACCAATAGTAGTTTTACATGACTTTTTTTCCTTTAGAAATGTCATTTTGCTGTCACACTGTTCTAAACATGGGAAACATGTGCCCCTTTACAGGCATACTATAGACACCCCCCAGGTACGAAATTGAAAGGAATATTACACTTTTATTGTTTCACTTTAAGCATTATTAAAATCACTGCTCCTGAAAAAACAGCCTTTTTAAAACTTTTTTTTGCATTGATACATGTCCCCTGGGGCAGGACCCAGGTCCCCAAACACTTTTTATGACAATACCATGCATATAGGCCTCTAATATTAGCACTTTTGATTTCTCCCATAGACTTTTAAAGGGTGTTCTGCGGCTTTCGAATTTGCCGCGAACACTCCAAATTGTTCGCTGTTTTCGCTGTTCGGTGAACGGGCGAACAGCCAATGTTCGAGTCGAACTCATGTTCGACCCGAACATAAAGCCCATCCCTACTGAAGACATGATTTTTTCACATTCAAAAGCTGGAATACTTACCTGCTTTATGGAAGTTTCACACATGGAGATACAGTACCTGACCGCGAGATTGTGTTTCCAGCGCGATACCATCGCGCTGGTTCTCGGTGACAGGGTACTGTGAATGTCGCGCTGGCTCGCTCATCGGGAAAGGAAAACTTTGTTTTCCTTCCGCGATGAGTGACAGGCAGTGCTGACAGCTGTCTGGTATGAATCCTGAGGCGGGAACACCGCGCCAAATTTTAAATGAAAAAGCCGGCGTGGGTTCCCCCCTCGGAGGCATACCAGGCCCTTAGGTCTGGCATGGATTGTAAGAGGAACCCCCTATGCCGAAAAATCGGCGTGGGGGTCCCCCCCAAATCCATACCAGACCCTTATCCGAGCATGCAGCCCGGCCGGCCAGGAAAGGGGGTGGGGACGAGCGAGCGCCCCCCCCTCCTGAGCCGTACCAGGCCGCATGCCCTCAACATAGGGGGGTGAGTGCCTTGGGGGAGGGGGGCGCCCTGCGGCCCCCCCACCCCAAAGCACCTTGTCCCCATGTTGATGAGGACAAGGGCCTCTTCCCGACAACCCTGGCCGTTGGTTGTCGGGGTCTGCGGGCGGGGGGCTTATCGGAATCCGGGAGCCCCCCTTAATAAGGGGGCCCCCAGATCCCGGCCCCCCACCCTGTGTGAATGAGTTTGGGGTACATGGTACCCCTACCCATTCACCTAGGGAAAAGTGTCAATATAAAAAACACACAGTACACAGGTTTTAAGAGTAATTTATTAGTCAGCCCCGGGGGGTCTTCTTCCGACTTCGGGGGGTCCCCTTCCGACTTCTCCCGGTGTTCGGCCTCTTCTCCCGGTGTTCGGCCTCTTCTCCCGGGCCCCACCGCTATCTTCTTCCAGCTCTATTGCCAGCGAGGGGCCCGGTCTGCTGCCGCTGTCTTGTCGCCGCTGTCTTGTCGCCGCTGTCTCGCCGCCGCTGTCTTGCCGCTTCTTCTCTTCTTTTCTTCTTCCCCGATGTTGACACGACGCTCTCTCCGACTCGAATGCTGTGTGCGAGCTGCGGAGCCATTTATATAGGCGGTAACCCCGCCCCCTTACGACGTCATGGTCCCAGCATGCGCAGGGACTCTGGGGTCACGCCCCCTTATGACGCCAGAGTCCCTGCGCATGCTGGGACCATGACGTCGTAAGGGGGCGGGGTTACCGCCTATATAAATGGCTCCGCAGCTCGCACACAGCATTCGAGTCGGAGAGAGCGTCGTGTCAACATCGGGGAAGAAGAAAAGAAGAGAAGAAGCGGCAAGACAGCGGCGGCGAGACAGCGGCGACAAGACAGCGGCAGCAGACCGGGCCCCTCGCTGGCAATAGAGCTGGAAGAAGATAGCGGTGGGGCCCGGGAGAAGAGGCCGAACACCGGGAGAAGAGGCCGAACACCGGGAGAAGTCGGAAGGGGACCCCCCGAAGT
Organism: Aquarana catesbeiana; assembly: GCF_042186555.1. Classification (NCBI taxonomy): domain Eukaryota; kingdom Metazoa; phylum Chordata; class Amphibia; order Anura; family Ranidae; genus Aquarana; species Aquarana catesbeiana. Next base: position 249,502,718 of record NC_133327.1, on the reverse strand, counting down.
CGGAAGAAGACCCCCGGAGCTGACTAATAAATTACTCTTAAAACCTGTGTACTGTGTGTTTTTTATATTGACACTTTTCCCTAGGTGAATGGGTAGGGGTACCATGTACCTCAAACTCATTCACACAGGGTGGGGGGCCGGGATCTGGGGGCCCCCTTATTAAGGGGGGCTCCCGGATTCCGATAAGCCCCCCGCCCGCAGACCCCGACAACCAACGGCCAGGGTTGTCGGGAAGAGGCCCTTGTCCTCATCAACATGGGGACAAGGTGCTTTGGGGTGGGGGGCCGCAGGGCGCCCCCCTCCCCCAAGGCACCCACCCCCCCATGTTGAGGGCATGCGGCCTGGTACGGCTCAGGAGGGGGGGGCGCTCGCTCGTCCCCACCGCCCTTCCTGGCCGGCCGGGCTGCATGCTCGGATAAGGGTCTGGTATGGATTTGGGGGGGACCCCCACGCCGATTTTTCGGCATAGGGGGTTCCCCTTACAATCCATGCCAGACCTAAGGGCCTGGTATGCCTCCGAGGGGGGAACCCACGCCGGTTTTTTCATTTAAAATTTGGCGCGGTGTTCCCGCCTCAGGATTCATACCAGACAGCTGTCAGCACTGCCTGTCACTCATCGCGGAAGGAAAACAAAGTTTTCCTTTCGCGATGAGTGAGCCATCTCGGCGCTGGCCCCTGCGACGGGGCTCGTAGGTGTCAAATCTCGCCGAGAAGTGCGGCAAGATTGACACAATATCGCGGTCACCTACTGTATCCCTAGTATCCACTGGAGCACCTGTGTGGGACACCATAAAAAGGGTGTTCTGGTGTCCCACACTAGTGCTCCTGTGTCCTTACACTGAATCAAGTTTGCATTTTTTTCTAGTTACAAACACATCTAGACAACAATGTACTAAACTTCTTTTCATACAAATAGGCATGAACAAATGTAGTTAAACTGCATGTGCCAAAAACATTGTATTAGTGGTTGAACGAACAATGTTTAATAATGAATTAATGAATGAATGATTTGTAAAGCACTGCAAATGCAAACTGAATCGCCTCAAGGCGCTAAATGCGTTAGTGTTGACCAGCTTCTTAGAAGAGGAAGGTTTTGAGTTTTTTCCTGAAGGCCAGATGGTTTTCTTCCATGCGGATGTGAGTCGGAAGAGCATTCCATAGCCGAGGTCCCTGGACTGTGAATCTGCGTTCTCCCCTTGCTTTGTAGCGATATTTGGGAACGAGGAGGATGTTTTGGTTGGATGATCGCAAATTGCGATTGGGTGTGTAGTGTTTTATTTTCTCTCTGAGGTATTGAGGGGTGTTACCTTGTATGCATTTGTGGGTGAGGCAGAGTGTCTTGAATGTGATCCGATTCTTTACTGTTAGCCAATGTAGGCTCCTCAGGGATGGGGCGATGGACTCCCAGGGTTTTTTTCCTGTTATCAGTCTTGCCTCCGCGTTTTGAATGGCCTGTAGGCGCGCAAGCTGATATTGGGGAAAGCCCATGTAGAGTGAGTTTGCGTAGTCAAGATGGGAATTAATGATTGTTCCAACTACTGCTGCTTTGTCCTTTTCTGGGATAAAGGGAATGAGTCTGCGTAGCAGGCGGAGGAGATGGTGAGAACCGCTAACTACTGAACCTATTTGTGCATCCATTGTCATTTCTGAGTCAAAGATAACTCCGAGACTCTTGGCTTTGGTGCTCGGAGAGATGGTCTGTCCGAAGATGGTGGGAGGTGTCCATGGGGTCTTGGATTTGGGATTTTGGTTAGCGTGTAGGAGGAAAAGTTCTGTTTTTGACCCGTTGAGTTTGAGGGAACTAATGGTCATCCAGTCATCTATCAAAGTGAGACACTTCTCTAGTTGTTGATGATGGTCTTTTTGTCCGGTGATGCGGAAGTAGATTTGGGTATCGTCAGCGAATGAGTGGAAGCAGAGGTCTGATTTTTTGATGATTTTGAGGAGTGGGCGGATGTAGATGTTGAATAGCACTGGCGACAAGGGTGAACCCTGGGGGACTCCACAGGAAATTGTCTGGCTGTCAGAGGTAAATGCTCCCAGTTTCACTGTCTGCGAGCGATTCTCTAAGAAGGATGCAAACTATTTTAGACTCAAATCTGTGGCTCCTGCAACTTCTGTGAGGCGGACCAGTAGAGTATTGTGGTCCACTGTATCAAATGCTGCACTAAGGTCTAGCAATATCAGGAGACATGATTCTCCGTCATTTGCTGCTTCAAGGGCATCATACCATATTTTTAGAAGTGCCGTTTCTGTGCCATGGCCTGGGCGGATACCTGATTGTAATGTGTCCAGAAGTTGATGTGTGTCCAGGTGGCGTTGTACTACCGCTTTCTCCATAATCTTGGCGATGGTGCTAAGGTTTGTTATCGGTCTGCGGTGGTTAGGGTCCTTAGGGTCGAGATTGGGTTTCTTTAGTAGGGGTTTGACGGTGCCTTGCTTGAGGGAGGTTGTACAAACGATTATTGTACCCACGAACCTCCAACTTGCTATTTTAAACTGTACAACAGTAAAGAAAAGAACATGGAGCAGCACTAAAGTAGTAATAATAGGAACACTTGACAAAAGCTGACTTTTTAGAAGCAGTTTCCTGATCCTTCTGTACTGATCGTGCTCCTTCAATTTCAGGTCTTACCAGTATTTCCTCAATTGCTTCTTGGATCATCGTACCCCAAAATTCCTGTGCAGACTTCTCACAACTTTAGTCATTATCTTGGCCTTTCTCAAAATTGGGTTTCTGTATGGTCCATACTTCTCATCATAGTCTGTCCTCTTCAGGATGTCCACCATCTCCACCATCTCTACAAAGGACATATTTGAGGCCTAATATCTCGTCCTGGATTGGGAACTGCCTTGCTCCGGGCTTTTGTCGTCCTCCTCATTGCTGCTCTCTGCATGCACCTGCTCTGTCTCCGCCATGTGCTCTCCCACTGCGCCAAAAAAGAAGGGGCGGGAATACAGTAGAAAGAAGGTCAGGGGCGGAGTTTCATGCATGCGCAGTGTATATAAAGCATAACACGCGTGCATCGTATGTATGATCTATGAGCAGAAGACAGAGTAGCTTAAGCGCCGATCGTGCAAACAAAGGTACAATTTTATCTTGGGTTAGTGGCCTATACTGCTTTTCTAGATTGAGGCCTATATTAGGACAAGATTAGGAAAGTTTAGCCTGACATTAGGGTTTGTCTTGTGTTGTGTCTTGCAGATAAAATGGATACATTTACAGACTCAGACTTCCTGCCAAACTTTATAGACATGTACAGGGAGCTGCCATGTCTCTGGCAAGTCAAACACCGAGATTACCCCGAGATTACTCCAACAAGCTAAAGAGGAAGGCAGCGCTTTAGCAACTGTTGGAATTAGTGAAGCAGGTTACTCCCACGGCAGACATCCCCTATTTGAAGGCCAAAATTGGTGGCCTGAGGAGCACATATAATAGAGAGCACAAAAAGGCCCAGGATTCTATGAGATCAGGAGCAGCAGCAGATGATGTATATGTCCCCAGGCTGTGGTACTATGACAGACTGCGGATTTTGGCAGACCAGAGTGAACCCAGGCCATCACTATCTACACTTCCTTACACACTTCTTTCCACATCAGATGAGGCTTCAGAAGTCCAGCCTGGGCCTTCCACCCAGGAAGAAGACGTGGAGGAGCCCAGCTTGAGCCAGGTATATCATTGTTCAACATATTTCTTGTCCAAAATTGAATGTTAACTAGATGCTATTATTGATCACTAATTTCTGATTTAACAAAGTGGTTTACATATCAATAGACAATAGTAGCCAAAAATGATTGGGACAAGAATGAAAAATGCTGGGGTCAGAATGATAGTCTTTTCTATTTGTTAACGTTCAATTTGCAACAGTCATGAGCTAAAAATTGTGTGTGATTGATGACCAAAAAACTAAAACTGTCCCATTTTCATACACAGGAAAGTCTCAGCCAGGAGGAGGCCATGGAAAGTGGCAGCCAGGAGGTGGACGTGGAAAGCAGCTTGACCGAACCCCAGGTTCCTCCCCTCAGGACCAGGAAGACGAAGAACCTGGAGTAGTCAGCAACTGTTTTGATTCGGCAGGCTACTGCGGTCCTCACAACAACCCCTGGTGGCCCCGAGTCATATGGCTGTCTGACAGCCAGTAAACTGGAACAAATGGAGGAAGGCCAACATTTCATCTGTGAGGAGGTAATATTTCACGCCCTAAACAAGGGGATGATAGGCCAACTCACAACGCCAACTCATAACTAAAAGCCACGCGTATGAGTTGGACCATATTACTCCTTCACCACCTCCAGCAACACCACCACATCCAGCAACACCTCCAACAACACAGCCACCCAACCCATGACAGCTGCCTGGAAGGAAGGGTGAAAGGAAGTGTTAAGAGTGATGCCCTGGGTTTGGTGTGGTCTGCCAAAAGACACAGGCTGTTGTAAGACCACAGCCTGGGGACATATATGTCATCTGCTGCTGCTCCCGATCTCTTGGATTCCTGGACCGTATTGTGCTCCCTATTAAATGGACTCCTCAGGTTACCAATTTTGACAGTCAAATAATTGATGTCTGCCCTGGGGTACAAAGGCTTCAACAATTCCAACTGTTTCTCCAGCGTTGCCTTACTCTTTATTTTGTTAGAACCCCTAATAAATGTTTAATTTCTGTTTTGACAAATACTTGGCTATGTGTTTTACTTCAAACAGGACAGTTTGTTTGTGACTAGGCAGGTACATTTAAAAAATACAATGTCAAATTAACAAGGGACACAAACCTCTTTGAGGTTCAAAAATACAAGATAATAATGGTGTTGTGGTAACTTGGCACAAAACAACGACAAAAAATATCATGGAGATCACTAGAAAAAAAAAAAAAAAGCTTTTATTCTGGAGATCTGGAGAAATTAAAAAAACAAAAAAAAGGAGATCACTATAAAAAATAAAAAAAGATTATTCTGGAGATCTTGATTAAAAAAAAAAAACAACAAAAACAAAGATTATTCATGAGATCACAAGAAATAATAAAAAATCAGTTTGTCAGAACTCTGTGTGAATATCAGCAGCAAAGCAACTTCATTATTCTAGCATTATAAAGAAGAAGAGAATGCGCTGCATTGAAAGATTTAAAATTTAGCTGCGTGTCAAATGTGCAATCTCCATTACGAACGGTAGTTTTACAAGACCGAGCGCTTCCGTCTCATACTTGATTCTGAGCATGTGTGGACTTTTGTGAATCGGACTTGTGTACACACGATCGGACTTTCCTTTGTTGTCGGAAAATTTGAGAACCTGCTCTCAAACATTTGTGTGAGGAAATTCCGACCGTAAATGCTTGATGGAGCATACACACGTTCCGACAACAAGCTCACATCTTACATTTCCCGGAAATTCCGCTCGTGTGTATGGGGCATAATAGTTTTGTCCAGAGTTAGGGACAGCTGACATCCTTCTATGTAGAGCGGGTTACAAGGCATGGTGGGTGTAGTGTAAGGTAGATTCATGGGCGCCAGACACTTCTTGAATGCAAAGAGATTTATTTTCTCTTGAACAGAACTGTGGGAGAGAGGGTTTAGGGTCAGGACACCCTTTAGTAGTTGCAATGTCAATTAGCAGACTCTGAGACATCTATAGGTAGACAGCCATGTAGGGAAAGGCATCCAGCAAGACACCACATCTGCATGTTTAGGATCGCTGTCTCCTATAGCACAGTCTAATAACAGTTTCTAACACACAAGTTGTAACAAACTTCTGTACTTCCTCTACAATCACTTCTTGTAGATCTTCACTCCACTGAGCTTCCAGTCTCTCTCACTAGACTTGCTGATCCACTGCCACTGGATCTCTCGAGCTCTTCCAACCTTCTCATTGAGTATCTTCCTGAAGCGTCATCCCCCACTTCCCTGCCGGGTCCCTAGCTTGACACTCACAAATACTCCTCAAGTGTCACCCTACTGGCCTGCTCGGTCCATGGCTTGTCACTCAAGGCTGCTCTGCAAACGTCACCTCTGCTGGCTGGGTCCCTGGCTTGACACCTGCTGAAGTTTCCCAATTCTTCGCCGTCCCCTGGTTGGTGAGAATACTGCTCCGGTACTTGCTTTAGCTACTCACTGTGGTCCCCGGTAACAAGGTGCTTGGCCCCTTAGTGGCGACAGCTTCCCCTCTACCTCTGACCACGACAGGTTTTCCAACTGGCAGAACCGTCACTTCTGGTTGGACTGCAAGCCGCAGTCCCAACCCTACACTGCTCTCTTGCTTCTGGATAGGCCCTCAGACAGCCTAGCAGCCAGAAGTCCCCCTGGGATAGGCCTCAGACTCTGGCCTAGCAGCAGTACAAAACACGTCCACCCAGACAGCCATCCAATTGGCACAGAACCCCTATCACTTGACCTCACCCAAATACATAGGCTCTCCCAGCGGGCCAAGGTACCCAAGAAGATCCCTGCCCATTGGCTGAGATACCCCATATATTTCTAATCTGACCTTGTAGTGCTCTTGTCTTATCTAATGTCACCAGATACCCGACCATCTAGTGACAGAAAAGAGAAATGCAGAAATTCCAGAATTAGGGCGGAATCCACTGATCTCCTATTAATTGGTCAAGGCAACCATAAATTTACTAGCATGCCTGCCTAACCATCAGGGTGCTACATGTGGATGTGTGCTCCTTATATACCTCCGTCCCATATGTGGTTGGCCTTACAGTTCTTGATAGATGCCATGAAATTTTGCTTGGAACATAACTATTTTGTGTTCCAAGATAAGTTCTATCTTTAAATCAATGGCACCGTGATGGGAGCCAGTTTTGCTCCATCTTACAAAATGTTACAATGGGTTTTGGGAAGAACACTATATCTGGAGCCACAACCCCTATGCTAGGTATAGTATGGTCGCTACATCGACAACATTTTCCTTATATGAAGTGGTAGCCAGGAAGATTTTGCAGCATTTGTTAGGCATTATAACTGTAATAAACTAGGTCTAAAATTTACACATGTGCTCCACCCCTTATCTTTGGTCTTTTTAGATCTTGAATTACTTCTAGAAGGAGGAGTGATTAAAACTAAAAATTACTGTATACCCACTAATGGGAACTCCTATCTTAATTTTTCTTGCTGCCACCACCCTGCTTGGTAAAATAACTTTCCCCTGGGGCAGTTCTAAAGGTTGCACAGGAACTGTTCTAGGAGGGAGGATTATGTCCATTAGGGTGTTAAGCTGACTAGTAAATTCAAACAAAAAGGATACCAAGAGACATTAATTCAGGAAGCTTTTGATACATTTTTGGAAGCCCCCTCTCTGGTATGAAAAACCAAAGACAACACCAAAAGTAATAATGTCAGATTCATAACAGGGTTTAACAGCAGCTTTAAGTCTATTATTAAAATCATCAAAGAACATTGGCACATCCTCCAAATGGATCCCAAGTTAGGTTCTAATCTCCCTCAAGTTACCTTTAAGAGAGCATGCACGGTTAACATCATAGCACTTAGCAAACTCAAGAGCACGTGCAATATGAGGTCCATGGATATACTCTCATACTTTGACAGTAGGACGGGCTATTTTCAGTGCAAGAAAAGAGGTTGCCTTACCTGTCAGTTCCTCAGACATGGACAGACTTCTTTTACTAATGGAGAAGGCAATACCTACAACTAGGGATGAGCCGAACACCCCCATGTTCGGTTTGCACCAGGACATGCGAACAGGCAAAAAATTAGTTTGAACACGCGAACACCGTTAAAATCTTCGGTGACTTCCTTGTCCGCCCCCCTCCGACGTCACGGGGAATGCCACAGGCAATTCCCCATCAAGTCCCCATGCGTCAGAGGGGGCGGGGTCACCGGGTGGCCCGGCCTCCGTTATTTAAGAACCGTCAGAAGAGGAGAAGCGTCACACAGCGGGAGCCTCCCACCATGCTGGATGCGGAGCGGCCCAGAAGACAAAGGGAAGAAGACGCCGGCGCCGCGGAGGAAGATACTGGACGAGAACACCAGAAGAAGAACCAGGAGAAGAAGAAGATGGAGGAAGAAACCGAAGGAAGATAGAAGAAAGAAGAAAGAAGAAGCATTTAAATAAAGGAATTGTCAAAAACTGTCTCTTGTCATTTTTAACATTTTGGACACTTTTTTTGTGAAATATTAGGGGTACTTTTTTACCCCCTTACCATTTCACACAGGGGGGAGGGCCGGGATATGGGGGTCCCCTTGTTAAAGGGGGCTTCCAGATTCCGATAAGCCCCCCACCTGCAGACCCCCACAACCACCGGGCAAGGGTTGTGGGGATGAGGCCCTTGTCCCCATCAACATGGGGACAAGGTGTTTTGGGGGGCTACCCCAAAGCACCCTCCCAATGTTGAGGGCTTGTGGCCTGGTACAGTTCAGAAGAGGGGGCGCTCTCTTGCCCCCCCTCTTTTCCTGTGGCCTGCCAGGTTGCGTGCTCGGATAAGGGTCTGGTATAGATTTTGAGGGGGACCCCACACCATTTTTTTTTAAATTTTGGCCGGGGTTCCCCTTAATATCCATACCAGACCTGAAGGGCCTGGTATGGAATTTAGGGGGACCCCCCCACGTCATTTTTTTTTTAAATTTTGTTCGGGGTTCCCCTGTGGGGAATTCCCATGTCGTTTTTAATCAATGAACTTTTATGTGTATTGTCAGACCGGCAATTCATTAATAGCCACGAGTAGTTTTAAATTACTTTTTTTCCTTTGAAATGTAATTTTGCAGTCAGACTGTTCTAAGCACAGGAAACATGCGCCCCTTTACAGGCATACTATAGACACCCCCCAGGTATGAAATTTAAAGGAATATTACACTTTTATTGTTTCACCTTAAGCATTATTAAAATCACTGCTCCTGAAAAAAATGGCTGTTTTTAAAACTTTTTTTTGCATTGATTCATTTCCCCTGAGGCAGGACCCAGGTCCCCAAACACTTTTTATGACAATAACTTGCATATAAGCCTTTAAAATTAGCACTTTTGATTTCTCCCATAGACTTTTAAAGGGTGTTCCGTGGCTTTCAAATTTGCCGCGAACACCCCAAATTGTTCGCTATTCAGCGAACTGGCAAACAGCCGATGTTCGAGTTGAATATGAGTTTGATTCAAACTCGAAGCTCATCCCTACCTACAACATTAAGCAATTCATAACATGCTCGACTGAGTATGTTGTTTATATGCTTAAGTGCCCTTGCAATCTCTCTTACGTAGGACGTCCCATGCGTACTCTCATAAAACACATAGGAAAACATTGTCATTTTATTATCAAGGATTGTGATAAACACAGTGTACCTCGGCACTTTAAAATTCATCATAAAAGGGACATTAGCAAACTATCTGTAACAGCCATTGAGTGTATACTAGAGGACTTCCCTACTGCCAAAGAAAAATTAGCTTTGTTGTGCAGAAGGGAGACCTTTTGGATATATAGATTGTCCACCATGTCCCCTAGCGGGTTAAACAAGAACTAGAAGTACACACCATCCTAGGATGCAGTTTCTCCAGTCAGCTCCTGTTTTACCCTTTCTTTCCATTAATATGTCTCATGTAATTATGAACATAGCAGTGGAGACCTTGTGACCTAGGATATAATGCACATTTGAGTTTCTTTTTATAGTTGTATACATATCTTTGTTTTATATATTTTCACTCAATGAGCACAATTATTGATTGCGGTAGAGTTTTAGTCCTTTAATTTGTATTATTAAATGTATTACATTTTTTTTTATTACCCTCCTTTTCTGTTCTGTTATTACCCCACCCCCTTCCTATTTTTTATTATCTTTCTATTTTTTTATTACCCCCTCCCTTTTTTTTTCCTTTATTACCACCCCCTTCCTTTTTCTATTACCCTCCCTCCTTTTTTTTAATAACCCTCACTCTTTTTCTTTTTTTACCCCCCTCCTATTTTTTTATTACCCCTCTTTCTTTCTTTTTTAAATTACCCTTGGCCATTGCCAATATTCTTCTGTGTGATGGTATGTGCATAATGGGTTCAAAAACCTTTTGTCTTTTCGATAGGATAATTATTATCTAAGATAACACATATATATTATATAATAATTTATATTATATTAACTTGTTATCAATTAATTTCAATTGTTGAGTTTTGTGTCTTAAATTCTGAGTCTAATTTTGGTTTATTTTATTTTATCTTTTATCATTATTATTTTCAATTATTTATTAATTATTGTCTGCCTTGTTGTAAGATGGTAATTTGTACAAAAGGTAATGTTATGGTGCTTGGTGCTGCAGGAGCCAAAATGATGTTTTGTGCCTTTAAGACCTAATTCAAAGTTACATGATTTGATAAAGGGCTACGCCTGAAACGTGTTGTCATGACTACAGCCCGCTGACAGCTTTCCATCTGCTCTGCTACTGCATCTGTGTTCCATCCCAAGCCTTGTTGTGGTGAGTCAGTCCCACATCGCTCCGTGTTGGTGGAGTCACATCCGGCGCACCGCCTGACTACACCAGCTGCACCATCCTGAGGTTTGGAGTCCTCTGAATGATCCATTGGTGGCCTCTCTACATCACTAACCCTTACAGGTTCAACCAGTAGTCTGTCATCCCTCTGATTGGGTGGATGCCCATGCAACATCTGGCTCCTACACACCTCACACCTTTTGGCCACTCCCAGGACCTGTCAAGGTTTGGGTGAGATCGAGGTTCATAATCAAGCATGATGTTTAACAATGATTGTCTGTCAGACATATTTGAACCCTTTACATTCTTGGAATCCTTTGACTTTGATTTCACAATAAATCTTTTAATCCAAACCGTGGCATAGACATTTTTATGACTTTTCCGAGGTGTGCCTCAAGTGGTTTCATGGATCTGTTATACTTCATGTTAAAACATGTAAGTAAAAAAAAAAAAAAAAAAAGCTAGAACTGGTGACTGTGTCTCTTTAAAGCATATTTTGTGGGTACAAATTCTGTGGCATAGATGTAGTTTGTACACAGGACATAGGGTTAGGTTCTGTGGTAACTATGCAAGCCACAAAACACCAGAACATTTGAGGTTTACAAAATGCAAGTTTATTTCTTCATGGTAAGTACAGGATAAAAACAATACAGAAGCTAATGCATTTTTCCCCAATCCTGGCTTTTCTCATAGCAAAATATAGGTTAAAATTCCTATCCTTACCTACCACTAAGGTAGTCAAGATAAGGCTAATGGTAATACCCAAACCTGGTTACCAACAGAATCCAAAATAACGCGTAAAATAATCAATATTATAACTGCTTACCTGACACAATATATACTGTAGATAACAGTCCATATGAACAAAGGCAAAAAGAAAAAGCATGACAAAAATTACTTACCCCCACAGGATCCGCCAATGATAATGGGTTCTCTGTTCTGCCATGACTCTCTTAACTGCTCAGTCTCCACTGACACACTTGGCCGTAGACTAAAAGCCGTTTACGCCTGGGGACTTAAAGAGGTGTCCGGATTAGCTGTTGGGTGCTTTTGCCACCATCTCCACTAAGGGAAACCGGCAGTGAAGCCTTTCGGCTTCACAGATAGTTCCCTACTGCGCATGTGCAAAGCATGCTGAGCTTCCTAATTGGTCTGGTGGTGAAGGAAAGAGGAGGGGGGCCGAACTTTCAGGGGATGGCACCACGGCGCCGTCTCCCAGAAGTGGGGACAGGGACCTGTCAAAACAAGTACCCATTCCCCCCTCCCCCCCTGAAAGGTGCCAAATGTCGCACCAGAGGGGGGGGGGGCAAATAAGTGGAAGTTCCACTTTTTGGGTGGAACTCCGCTTTTAAGAGGTAGCAAGCTATCGCTCTATAATGCACAGGAATAAAGCCACAAACAGCTTGGCTGTAAATTAATTGACTATATTATGGCAAATTAATTCAACACGGTGTAAATCAACAAACAGGCAATTGCACAGACTTAAGGATACTATGATAGATGAATGGTCAATTGCCCACTAACAAAAGGCTATGACAAAATAAAAATAAACTACAACAGGTGCAACTAGAGTGTCTGTAAAGGCATCAACTAAATTAAAGGGTAAGAGGGTTCTTGTGCACATGTTGTGCATGCAACCCCTATGGTAGATGGGCATATGTAACTCTAATATGTGGGGGTGCCCCTAAATGTAGCTTAACAGCTTCCCAATACTCAACCTATAATGCAATAATAGCCGAGCGGGTGAATGGGTGGATGGATGGATGGCATATGTCCACCAAACACAATGGATGACAAATCAGTGTACTGGGCTAACTAATCACAGCAGACCACATGGCAATTGTACACAACGAATAACTTCCTTTAATAGCCATTCATTGTGTTGATCTATGTGATTGGTCACAGAAATCACATGGTACAGACTAAACCAATCACAGTGTATCTGTGCCATGTGATAGCTGTGGCCGATGACAGATTTGCAATGATAAACACTGGATGAATGGATGCCATTCATAAAAAAGGATTGCTTATTACAGTTATTATCACTGTTTTAAGCAATCACAGTGTTCAAAAAAAGAAAAAATCCTGATCACCTCCCCAGAGTAGCACAGTGTCACTATGGTAACATGTACTGCCCTGGTTACAGTATGTAAAAAAAAAAAAAAAAAATTTATATATATATATATATATATATATATATATATATATATATATATATATGTCGGAGCCCTCCGTCTTGAGAGATATGAAGCACATAAACACGTCACAAGACTAACAACATAAATAGACCTGAAGTGTGCCCTGGCCTGCTGTACGGTAAACCCAGGTCTGCTGGGCGGTATGCTGGGCGGTATGCCAAGAGAAGGGCGCATACCCTAAGAAAGTAAATGGATGTTTCTGTAGAGAAATTGTTTTAGGAGAAGTACCCTGAGAAGGGGAATGGGTGGATGGGTACCGCACACTGGAACCGACACTGATCATTGTGGGTGGTCTGGTTAAATACCCTCCGGGCTCCTCCCATAATTTCAGGCCAGCATACTGGCCTTCCTATTTATGGTCGGAGCCCTCCGTCCTGAGAAATATGAAGCACATAAACACGTCACAAGACTAACAACATAAATAGACCTGAAGTGTGCCCTGGCCTGCTGTACGGTAAACCCAGGTCTGCTGGGCGGTATGCCAAGAGAAGGGCGCAAAAAGACTTGGTTAGGGAGGTAATTATTTATTTATGTTTAATGCCATACTACAGGGCAAGCTGGCTGAAGGCTCATGACCTTTTTGCTTGCAGATTGGGGATGTATCGAGTGAAGCAAGTGAATTTCCACCTGCCCATCTTCTTGAGGACGTGGTCCGGGACCCTGTTTCGTGAGACTGCTGATGCTACTCCAATAGGAAAGAATTTCCAGAAAAATCGGCCGGGGTCAAGGCCTAAGTTGGGCAAAAGAATCCTAACGTGTCTAGTGAACTGGTTGCTACTTAGAGGGCTAGTAGGGAACGGTAGTAATGGCTGTCCTCCGAGAGATCGGACAGATGAGCTAATAACTGGTCTAGAAGGATGGTCTTGACCGCATGGGCGGCAGCCAAAGATGGTTTGGTAGGATCTTGTAGGAGATAAAATGCTGGATGCCAGCTGTGTAGAGTCTAAGGGTATAGTGTGACAATTCCAACTGTGTGTGGCAGCATGATACGAAGGCCAGGATGTGATGGAGATCTCCTGATACTGCCCCAGGGTTTGAGGCTAGGAATCTGTCATAGATCTTCCAGGCAGTACGGTAGGCCTTCAGGGTGTTGTGAGAAAATGATAGATTAATAAGGCAGGTAGCATTGTGAAGGTGTTGCTTTAATCCGAGGTTAGCTACAACCAATGTGGGATAAGAAACATGGTCGGGTCGGTTCCAGATCCCTGCGAAAAGAATGACGCAAAGTTAAAACGGGTAGTGCGTCAGCCAGAGTATTGCATTTGCCTGGGATTTAGACGCAGAGGACATTCATTGGTGCGGTGGGGATAGTTGCACCAGCCTGTGCAGGAAGGCCATGATGGCCAGCGAGTTGGACCTGCTTTTATTTATGATACTAGCTGTGGCTTGGTTGTCTGTGGCAAACAACACTGTTTGTCCTGCCCAGTTGCTGCCCCAGACTTGAGCTGCTGCAACAATGGGGTAGATTTCGAACAAAGAGAAGGACTAACTGAACCTGGGAATCAAGAGGCCCTGCAAACCAAAGATGGCCAAAAATTGACGCGAGGACCTGTAGAGGCTGTGGCGTCCGTGACTACCTGAGATGAAGAGGGAGATGCTGACAGAATGAACATTGACATGCCATTACAGTTGGTGAGAAATTCGTTCCACATGGGCAGATCCGCTATTGCTGGCACGTCTAATTTAAGGATTTAGTCAGGGTCTTGTACCTGGGAGAGAAACACTAGGAGGCGTGAGATAAAGGATCACCTCGAGTCTGGCTGCTGAAAATGAGTGGTGACAGTCATAGAATGAGCACCCTGCGTACTTGTGAGCTAGATCCACTACTGCATGCAGATACGGGTCTGGCTCTTTCCTCCTGTTGGGGTTGCCCTGCATGGCATGTGTCTGACCGTTCCCAAGGCCAGCACAAACTCTGTGACAGTGAGCTTGCGATTAAGTCTAGGGTCTTTGGCCTTCAGGACGATGGAGACGTTTCCTCACAAATATGACTTGTTTTCGGCCAAGTCGTGTACTGCTATGAGGAAGGATGGTAAGTTAACGTCATTGCCGTCCAAGACGTCCTTCCTGATGCCCTGCTGGAACAAGGTGCATAGAGAAGACAGTGGTGCCGATGTCGGGCACACTTGTAAGTGAAGGCACGGGAATGATGGTGGTGACTGGAGCTGGTAGGGGCGTGGCTGGGCGTACCTCCAGGGCTCCCACTCTGGCTTGAACGACTGCTGTTGAAAGTGTGGACACCAAGGAGTGCAGCTGAGTAGTCACTAAGAAAATAGACTGCAGTGATGCCTGGGTGCCTGGTAGGGCTGCCAGTGGCGTTTTTTTTTTTTTTAAATGGTCCAAGCTCTGTGAGACTGTGCACTGCCGCTTGCTGCGCCCGCAAAGGGTGACGGCAGGGCGGAGGCGAAGTCATCGCTGTTGGCCTGCGACATGGCATCAGCTAAAAGCGAGGAGGGGAAATGCATATGTTTAAGGTAAGTTGCAAAGGTAGGAGGGGATAGATGCATTTGGGTAGATAAGATGGAAAGGCAGAAAGAAAACAAGAAGAACAGGACAAGGAATGACAGCCGTAGTGATTGCTAGTTTGCGTGCAAGCTCTGTTGAGTGTGACTTTAGAAAACTCAAAAGAATGCGTGACAACCGAGGTGAGCCAGGAGGTGACTGGCTAGGTAACCGATAGCTCGGGTGTCCGTCTGTGCTCGGCACAGACTAATGAACCAGAGCCCCCCAGGGCGGACTGGGGCAGGTAGCTGAAGTCTGGTATTCTAAGTAGGAATGTTGCGATCTGTAGTTAATTGACGTATGTTTGGTCTGCTAACGCTTGCACTGCCAGCAAGCTGGACGTTAGGCGACCTCGTCTGCGTGGTGAAGGATCTCGGATCGCTCTTCGAAAACAGAGTGAAGTGCACAGAAGTATGTGACAGTTACTAACGCCTCGGGAGCAAGTCAAATCGTGTATGTGAAGTAAAATATGTTGTGAAAGAGTGTTTAAGAGACAAGCAAGGGGGATCCCTTTGAACTACGCACCTGGCTTTTTGATGCCCTAGTAGTGAAGTTTTGGTTGAGGTTGAGGACGGAGTCGACCGGGAACCTGTAGTAAGGTGACATGGGAATTTTGGTTTGACAAAGGGGATTGCAAAGAGCTGTTCGGGGCGAAGCTGGCCCCCTGGTAGAGATGCAAGCCCTCGACAATGTTTATTTTTTTGGGAGATACTGTCCAAGCCTGGTGCAGGGTGGACCAAAAGGTAGTCTAACTGACCTAAAGGGGAAAGCGATAGAGAAAATGATGAGTAGCCGTGTTGCTACTGGAGATGATGAGTGGTGGTTTGAGCCACTTGCTGAAATGCTTGCAGCGATTGCATGGAAGCAGCCTTATTTGAAAGGCGAAAAACAAGTTTAGCAGAATTAGGAGTATGTAGGAATGACCTGCGCAACATTGTACAAATAGATGGAGTGGGATGTGAATGTTAATGCTTTGATAAACGTAAGGCTGGGGATCTGAATCCTACGTTCCCCTGTATTCGTAAACGCCGATGCAACTAGTTCGAACTGGGCTGGGGTGTGAGCACCGGTGGGGTTTGTTTGTGAGGTCGGTCGGTGAAAGTTTTATTGGCAAGGATCCGAATTATTGAGCCGGTGTTGCGTCTGGACTCGGATCGGTCAGTGAAAGTTGTATTGGCAAGGATCCGAATCATTGAGCCGGTGTTGCGACTGGACTCGGATCGGTCGGTCAAAGTTTGTATTGACAAGGATCCGAATCGTTGAGCTGGTGCTACGAATGGACTCGGATTGGTTGGTGGGGTTGTAATGCCGAGGATCCGTATAATTGAGCCGGTATGCGACTGGACTCGGATCGGTCGGTGAAAGTTGTATTGGCAAGGATCCGAATCATTGAGCCGGTGCTATGACTGGACTCAGATTGGTTGGTGGGGTTGTAATGCCGAGGATCCAAATCATTGAGCCGGTATGCGACTGGACTCGGATCGGTCGGTAAAAGTTGTATTGGCAAGGATCCGAATCATTGAGCCGGTGCTACGACTGGACTCGGATTGGTTGGTGGGATTGTAATGCCGAGGATCTAAATTATTGAGGCGGTATGCGACTGGACTCGGATCGGTCGGTGAAAGTTGTATTGGCAAGGATCCGAATCGTTGAGCCGGTGCTACGACTGGACTCGGATTGGTTGGTGGGGTTGTAATGCCGAGGATCCGAATCATTGACCTGGTATGTGACTGGACTCTGATCGGTCGGTGAAAGTTGTATTGGCAAGGATCCGAATCATTGAGCCAGTGTTGTGACTGAACTCGGATCGGTCAGTGAAGGTTGTATTGGCAAGGACCCGAATCATTGAGCTGGTGTTGCGACTGGACTCGGATTGGTTGGTGGGTTTGTATTGCCGAGGATCCAAATCATTGAGCCGGTGCTGCGACTGGACTCGGATCGATCGGTGAAAGTTTGCATTGCCGAGGACCCGAATCATTGAGCCGGTGCTGCGACTTGGGTCGGTCGGTGAAGTTGGTGAGTGTTTGTTGTGCAGTAAGAGGTGTAGAGAGTCAGTTTAGATGAAGTGGGGGTTTTGTAGGGGGTGTATGGTTAGTGGGGGGGGTGATGTGTGGAACAAAGATTTCGGGACCGTGCACCACTAATGCGACTTGATCCGTAAGTGACTCCGTATGGATAACATAACGATTTGATTCTCTAAATGGTAACAATAACTCCTACCTGCGACAGCCAGTGTAACGGTCGGAAACTGCGAACGGGAAACTGCGAACGGGAAACTGCGACACGCTGGATCTCGAGAGCAGGAACTCACAAACGTGTGGTGAGTTTAGCAAAGTTGGCCTGGTGACGTAGTACCGTGCACTGGAACCAACCGGTAGAGTCGGCCTCTGCAATGCATCTGATACAAATGAGTTTGTAAAACGTATGAAACGAATCCGACATAAATCGGTAGTAAGGAGTATCCGATACAAATGGTTGTAGAGTGTATGCCATCCCTTACTGTAAAACCGAACACCTACCAACCACCCATCCCCATAGGCTAATCAAGTGCAGAGAAGGCACCAGGTGGTTTTAATTACACCTCAATCAGCCACAGAAACCCATACAAACAATACATGCTCATCTCCTAATGGATGAGATGGCAACCCCATGGACAAAGAATTTTATAACCAGTGAAGCCTATGGCGAGTGATATTGAGAACGACCGGCAGTTTCACGAAAGGGGTGCAGGATAGAAAGCATAATAAACCGCAAGATTTTGCACATGACACAAAAAGTTTGGATACTACCTGCGACCATGAGTGGGAACCCCCGACGAAGACCACGAATGAAAAAGCCGAAGTGCACCTGCGATTAAATGCACAGACTGCCGAACATGAGGTGAGCTGGGAAGAGTCGGCCCTGTGAGGTGCGGTACCGCGCACTGGAACCGACACTGATCATTGTGGGTGGTCTGGTTAAATACCCTCCGGGCTCCTCCCATAATTTCAGGCCAGCATATTGGCCTTCCTATATATATATATATATATATATATATATATATATATATGTATATATATATTTTTTTTTTTTTAACATACTGTCACCAGTCAGTGTTCCTGATCACCACCACATCAGTTATATGATGATGATGCTGTACTGCACTGGTAACAGTTTACAGAAAGGGGTAATTTTGGGGATATTTGTACTGTCTTGGCATTTTCGGGGCTCAAGAAGTGAGATAGGTGGTCAGTACATCAGGACTGATCGATTTGCAGACTTATATACCATAATTTGTGGACTTGGCCTAAATTTATGAAGAAAGATTATTTAATTGCAAAATGTTATAATTGTCAGTCTTTTTTCATTTATTTAGCACAGCAAATGAAAAACCCAGTGGTGATTAAATACCACCAACAGAAATGTTTATTTGTGTGAAAAAAATAATAAAAATGTCATATGCATACAGTGTTGCATGACTGCGCAATTATTCAAAATGAGACAGCACTGGAGGCTGAAAATTGGTCTGAGCAGGAAGGGGGTGAAAGTGCCCATTGTGGTTATCACTTGACCTCCAGAAGATTTTACCTCCGTCATGACCAGGCCATTTTTTACTATTCAGCACTGCACTATTTTAACTTGTAACTGCGTGGTCATGCAATGCTATACCCAAACAAAATTTAAATAATATTTTGCACACAAATATAGCTTTCTTTTGGTGGTAGTTAACCACCACGGGGTTTTTTATTTTTTGCAATATAAATGAAAAAAATACCAAAAATTTTGAAAAAAAAAAACAATATTTTTTAACATTAATATAGTGTTCAGTGATAATACTATACACTGTCACTGTACTAATGACACTGGCTGGGCTCTGGGCTGTGATTATACACAGTCAATCAGCAGGTCCCAGCTGGGAATCATTGGCCAGGGCTTGCTGACAGGCTTCCGCTGTGTACCATCACAGCGGGTGCTGACGGGGGGAGTGCATGTGCATGCTCAAACCCTGGGTGTAGGCAGCAACGAACGGGTAAAACGCTTTGCCTACACCAGCTGTTCACTCACAGTACATTGCGGGCAAGCAGTGGGGAAGCGGTTAAAGACAAAAAAAAGCACATAGACTGCTCCAAAGGTCTCCCAAAATATTTAGAGGACTTTTGAAAGGAGGCTTAGTGCTGTTTTTTCTGTCAGTGCATGAGAGGCATTTTCCGTATGTCCTCCCTGGTACCCCTACTCAACGATCACTCCAAAGAGAAAGTTGTGTCTGTGGGAAACGTGGATATAGGCATGACACCCGCATTATTGTCCCTCCTGTCCTGACCAATCTGGTCTTTGCATAGGTGAATGATTTGAACGCTACCACACACTAGTGGAGTATTAGCGTAGGGTACAGCACTGCACAGACTAGGACACACTTTCACAGAGTCTCCAAAGATGCCATCACATTTTGAGAGGCCCGAACCTGGAACCGAACCATTACAGTTACAGTTACAAATAAAAGTGTAGAAAAAAAAAGTTAATAAATGTCTGTGAGCTACAGTGCCTCTTTCAAATGCAAACCCTACCTTTAGCTCATTCATATGCAAAGCTGAGGGTGGCTACTCCTGGGTTCCTGTCAAAAGGGCGTGGAAGAAGGGGTGTAATGAGGGGTTGATTGTTATACATGCCTACATCCTACGCTCTGTAGATTATGCACTCCTCAGCCTTGCATCTTTGTGCATTATGCTCTCCTGTGCCCTGCATAATAGACACTGTGGTGCACTCTATATGCCGGGCTCTATATAATATACTCCTGACTAGGGATGAGCCCGATGAACATCGGGTGTTCGCCTGTTCGCCGAACAGCAAACAATATGCGGTGTTCACCGCAAATTCGAAAGCCGCTGGAACACCGTTAAACTCTATTGCCCCATACACACAGTCGGACATTGATCGGAAATTCCGACAAAAAAAACCTAGGATTTTTTATGATGGATGTTGGCTCAAACTTGTTTTGCGTACACACGGTCGCACAAAGTTGTCGGAATTTCCGATCGCCAAGAATGCGGTGACGTACACCACGTACGACGAGACTAGAAAAGGCCAGTTCAGAACCAAGCATGGCACCCTTTAGCTCCTTTTGCTAATCTCGTGTTAGTAAAAGTTTGGTGAGAGACGATTCGCGCTTTTTCAGACTCGTGGTTTTCAGATTGTTTTCTGCTGTTCAGTTTGTGCTTGTGGGTTTGTATCTGCTTTTCAGTGCCTGCAAGCAAGCTCCGCGTAACTTTGTCATTGTGTTCTTGTTCGTTTGTTATTGTTTTTCAGGTCGCTCTTCACAGGCCTTACTGTTCTTCAGTGCGTTCTGTTACTTTGTTCTGAGCAGCCGACCGTTTTCTAGCAATGTTGCGTATGCGTACTCCTCGTAGAGTTCGTGCTGTGCGGGGGCTTGGTGTTGGGGTCCTGACCTTGACACAAGTCCAGTCCATGAACTGGGTGGGGAGGAGTTCATGGACCAAGAATTGGTTGCTTCAGCGTGACCAGTTCTGTCATATGCCTTTGCTTTGTGAGATCCGTGAGAATAATCCTGATGATTTCAGGAACTTTCTCAGGATGACGGACCCCGTATTTCACCGTTTGTTGGCTTTGTTGACCCCCTATATCAGCAGGCAGAATTACCTGCATGAGGCAAGCCATCACTCCGGAGCAGAGGCTCGTTGCCACCCTGCGGTACTTAGAGACGGGGAGAAGCCTGCAGGACCTCAAGTTCTCGACAGGCATCTCCCCCCAGGCTCTGGGGATCATTATCCCAGAGACCTGTTCTGCCATCATACAGGTCCTGCAGAAGGAGGATATTAAGGTAAGATTTATCCTTTAATATCACATTTTATTGTATTTAATGTTTGATGATATATTGTATTTCTTTACTCATTCCCTAATTACCCTGATTGGAATATGCTGTGAATATCCCCTTTGTCCTCATGCATGCTGGATTTTTATGTAATTATTTTTGTTGTCCTTCATACATATTTGCCTTCACTTACCTCCCCAGCATGGTCTCCTGGTCCTATATTCACCTCATGTAGTCACTTAACAATGTATTTTATCAGCTCCATAGTAGTGCTTTACCCCAAACACCCCCTAAAATGTTTTTAAATGTGATTGGTACTTCAAATTCAGGCAGAGAGCCAGAGGCTTTTTTTGGGGGGTCCCCAAATCATTTGGAACCCTCCCTCCCCCCAATTGCTAAGTCAGCTGATAACAATTCTCTATCTATCCTCAATCATCTATCTGCTGACTTTGCCAAACCCATACACACTATACACATCTCTTTTGTGGTCAGATTTATGGATGAATTCCCTAAAGCATGTAGTGCAAGGGCCTGCGTGTATCATTTCAAATGGTACTGTTTAAAGTTTTTGTATCCTATTATTATCTTGATAGGTAATAGCAGAATGTCCAAATGTGCTCAAATGTGTACAATGTGTATTTATATATTTGTATTATGACACTTCTTACCTGTCCAGTGGGCTGCCAATAATGTAACTAAGGAGGGGCTGTTCCAAGTAATACACATTATTTAGGCATTCATCTCTCAATGAAGTGGAGAGGGTTACCTGTCCAAGAGCCCCCGCTATAATGTTAGAAATGGCCCATGAGAGGGGGGGGGGAGGGGGAATATGATCGGTGTACCTTATACTTTGGTCTTTAAAAACTCCCATAAATCAATGTTATCTTGATGTTGGGCAAGAATGTTTGTGTCTAATCTGCTTTCCATGTTTATGTGCAAAAAGACTAATTTTTTAATGTTTTCCTCCACAGTTTCCTTCCACGCCTCAGGAATGGCAGACTGTGGCCTCCCACTTTGCCCAGCAGTGGGCCTTTCCTAACTGCGGAGGGGCAATTGATGGGAAACACGTCCACATCATCCCACCACCCAACTTGGGGTCATACTATTATAATTATAAGGGGTTCAATAGTATTGTGATGTTGGCGGTGGTGTCGGCTACTTATGAATTTCTGTATGTGGACGTGGGGAAGAATGGCCGGATGTCCAATGGTGGAGTCATCACCCAGACGGAGTTCTACAGGCGTCTCCAGAATGGCAGCTTGCGCTGGGGGACCATCTTATGCGGCCATTCCCGATGAGGACCCTCACCCCGGACCAGTGGGTTTTTAATTACCAACACGTTTTGAATCATGGCCAGCCGGTTCCGCCTATTTCTTACACCTATACATATGGCGGAGTACAAACTGAATCACATTATCCTGGCGTGCTGTGTTCTACACAACTTTTTACAGCAACATTCTGCCAACTATGCTGGCTCAGTTGGGCCTGAGTCTGGAATTCAAAATGAACCAACCCTGACGGTGCTTGAAAGTGGCCGTCCTGGCTTGCCCTCCCTGAGTGGCCATGATGTCCGGCTAAGATACCTTGAATTCTTTGCGGGTAGGGGGGCTATCAATATACCAGACAATGTGTGAAACCTTTTTCGTATAAAAAAAAAATAATTAAGCAAATCTTTGGTGACATTTACTGCTTGTGTTTGTTTTAGCTGACCCTGACAGAAATGTGATGAGTCCTGAAAATGGCGTGATGGTGTAACCTTACAAAGCACTGTTGGGTGTTATTTACCAAAGGCAAAGACACTTTGCAGTACAAGTGCAGTTGAAACTGCACTTGTACTGCAAAGTGGATTTGCCCTTAGGAAATAACCCCCATTGTCACAGAAAGCAGCAATTAGAGCACCACAAAAGTGTTGTAGCGTTGAGACAATAATCCACACATTCTTGATTAACAATCTTTTTAATACCAGCACAATCACATGTGCATTTAGAAAAGGTTTTTAAAACAAACCAACATGTTTGTTGTATAACAATTTTTGGGGTAGCATTAGAAAAAGTAGAAATGTCCATTTAAGATAAAACAGGCATGTTTAAAACCAACATGGAAGGCACAAATCTTGAACTTACAAAGTTCACATTTGGTAGAACTTGAAGGCAATATCAGACATGAGTATTTAGGAACTGTGTTTGATATTGCGTTCAGATGGGGTGAAGTCACCCCTGGAAAAGCCAAATTTTGAAGATGCACACAAATTTAGGAATGTCAGCATGTGCTACCTACCATCACGGGGGATCAAGGGACGTGTTTTGGGGGAGCAAACCCTTTCCACTCAGCTACTTTATTATTGAGGAAGGGGTTGCACCCCCAAAACGCGTCCATTGATCTGCCGTGATGGCAGATAGCACTTGTTGACACACTGTGTGCATCTTCAAAATTTGGCTTTTCTACTATTTGACAAAAAATGTAAAAATTGTAGTATACCATAAAACAAAGGGATTTGGAGGTGTTTTAAACTCTCCCCAAAACATCAATGATGTTCTTATTTTTTTGAAGAACATCATTGATGTTTTTCTTGATGTTTTCCAAGTCCCTATTACACCTCATGATCTCCCCAATCAGGATCTGTGCACTTTACGAGGTGAAAGGATCTGGATCCACAACATCACGATAACCTAAAAAGATAGAAACAAAAACACACCATGTATTATAAATATGCCGGCATCCATCTCTTACCTGAGCCTGTGGTCGCAGACACTCACCAGTCATGGTGCCAATTTCCACCACGTCTTCCTCTTCCTGCTCTTCTTGTCTTGGTTGGATTTCCCCTTCTTCCAGAGGTGGGGGGTCTCTGGTCTCCTCCGATGAGGGGTGTCCTCTGAGTCTTTTCTCCCCTATGTAAAAAAAATTTGTATACTTAGCACACATATATTTGAGGGAAGAACTATAAATATGAAACATTGCTTGGAAGTGGGGTACAATTGTCTATTTTGGCTGAGTTCCAAGATGTAGAATTTTGAGTGTCCTTTGTCAAGCTTCAATACTTTACCTGTTTTGTACAAGCTTCACAGATGGAGACACCCCTATAGTATACACTGGAGCACCTGTGTGGGCCCCCTAATAAAAAGGGTGTTCTTGTGTCCCACACTAGTGCTCCAGCGTCCAGATGTCTAAACAGCTGCTGAGTGTCCTCTCCTTACACAGAATATAGTTTGCATTTCATTCTATTAACAAACACATCTACACAACCAAATTATTTTCTGACAAGTAGGCCCTAAAAAATGTTGGCAAATGCATATGGCCCAAACAATGGTGTTTTATAGGCCGAAAGAAAAATGTTTGATACGAACGAATAATGTGCCCATGAACCTGAAAGTTGACATTTTAAACTGGATTAACAGTTAAGAAAAGCACATGGAGCAGCACGAACGTAATAAAGACAAAAAAAATAGGAACACAGCACAACTACTTACTTTTTTGCAGCACTCTCCGGATCTTTCTGTACTGCTCGTGTTCTCTTAATTTTAGGTCCGACCACCGCTTCCTGAGCTGATCTTTCGATCGACGTACCCCGAAATTCCGGTGCAGACTTTTGACCACTTTGCCATGATCTTGGCCTTACGGACATTGGGGTTGGAGTAAGGTCCATACTTTCCATCATAGTCGGCTCTCTTCATTATGTCGACCATCTCCAACATCTCCCCAAAGGACATATTTGATGCCTTAAATCATCTCCTTCTGGATCTGGACGTTTCTGCCTCCGGGCTTTCCTCCTCCACCTCCTCATTGGTGTAAATATCAGACACCTGCTATGACTCCGCCATGTGCTCTTCCCCACTGCACCGAACGAGAAGGGGCGGGGAATAGACTAGAAAGAACGCCAGGGGCGGGCGGATTTTCACGCATGCACAGTGTCTATAAAGTGTAACACGCGTGCGTAGTATGTACGATCTGTGAGCGGAGGAAGGAGTAACAGAGGCGCCGATCGTGATAACGAAGGTAAGATTTAACATTGGGCCTATACTGCTTCTAGATTGAGGCCTGTATTTGCACAAGTTTAGAAGATTTTAGGCTGACATTAGGGTTTGTCTTGTGTTGTGTCTTGCAGTGAAAATGGATATCTTGAAAGATAAGGACTTTATGGCAATCTTCATTGATATGTTCAGGGAGCTGCCTTGTCTGTGGGAGATAAACCACCCTGAATGTAAGAACCAAACAAAGAGGAAGGCAGCGCTGGATCAATTGCTGGAATTTGTGAAGACGGTGATCCCCACGGCAGACATCACCTATTTAAGATCCTAATTGGTGGCCTGAGGAGCACTTATCTAAGGGAGCACAAGAAGGTCCAGGATTCCCAGAGATCAGGAGATGCAGATGACATCTATGTCCCCAGGCTGTGGTACTATGACAGGCTGCATTTTCTGGCAAGTCAGACTGAACCCAGGCCAGCACTCTCCAGTCTTCCTTCCACGCTTCCTTCCCCCCAGATGAGGCTTCTGAAGCCCAACCTGGGCCTTCCAGGCAGCAACATGTGGAGGAGCCCAGCTTGAGCCAGGTATAACATTCCTCTAAATATTTCTGGTTGTCCAATAAATGATGTTAACTAGATGTTAGTTTGGAGTACTAATTTATGATTGTGATTGATGATGCAAAAACTAAAACCATGTCCCTTTTTCATACACAGGGAAGTCTCAGCCAGGAGGTGGCCGGGCCAAACAGGCTGCCTGATATCCAGGTTCCTCCAGGAAGAGGAGGCTGCCATAGGCCTCTTTTGGAAGGCTACAGAGGCCCTGAGAAGCCCCCACAGTGTGGAGGAGGACTTTGCTTGCATAACTGCCTGCAAAATGCTGCAGATGGAGGAGGGCCAATGACTCCTGTGTGAGTCCTTAATTTTGGAAGCTCTCAATAAGGGGTTGAGGGGCCAAATAACATCTGCTACCCACATTTGTGACCTCACACATAGTCCTCCTCCTCCTCTAGGTCCTACTACTCTTCCTCCTCCTCCTCCTCCAGGTCCTACTCCTCCTACTCCAGGTCCTACTCCTCCTCCTGCCACATCTCCAACACCAGAGCCACAGCGTGGAAGGAAGCGTGGAAAGAAGACCAGAGAGTGATGACCCCGGGTCCAGTCTGGTCTGGCAAAAGATGCAGCCTCTTGTAGTACCACAGCCTGGGGACACAGATGTCATCTGCTACTTTCCGGATCTCCGGGACTTCTGGACCAGACTGCACTCCATTAGATATGGACTCCTCAGGCCACCAATTTTGATGTTAAATAATTGCCCTGGGGGTCCAAGGCTTCGCCAATTTCTGATGTTTCTCCAGCCTTGCCTCCCTCTTTGTTTGGTTCTGAGCCCTTAATAAAGGATTTTTTGTTTCAATTATACTTGCCTATGTGTGTTTTCCTTAAAAAAGGACAGTTTGTTTGTGAGGATTCAGGTACATTTCAAAAATACAATGTGAAATTAACAAGGGACACCAACACCAAGCAACCTTCTTGAGATTAAATAATATAAGATATCAATGGTGTTGTGGTAACTTGACTCACAAAACACACACAAAAATATTAGGGAGTAAAACTAAAAATGAAATAAAACAAAGATCAGCCTTGAAAAAAATACAAACCCCAAAAAACAGCCTTAAAAAACCAAAAAAAACAAAAAAAAAACAAAAAAAAAACAAAAAAAAAAATTTTGTCAGATGTGACAAATCAAAATATATAGAGGGAATCACGATAAATAATAAAGTAAGGAGTTTGAGAGAAGTCTGTGTGAATATGAGCAGCAATACTACTTAATTCTTCTCACATTATAAAGAAGAAGAGAGTGCGCTGTATTAAACCATTTTTTACATTGCAGCGTGATGAAAGTGCTGTATCCATTGCAAACGCTAATTTTACCAGACCAAGCTGTCCCGTCTCGGAATTTCTTCTGAGCATGCGTGGCACTTTGTGCGTCGGAACTGGCCACACACGGTCGGAATTGACGCGATCAGATTTTGTTGTCGGAAAATTTTATAGCCTGCTCTCAAACTTTGTGTGTCAGAAAATCCGATGGAAAATGTGCGATGGAGCCCACACACGGTCGAAATGTCAGACAACATGCTCCGATCGGACATTTTCCATCGGAAAATCTGACCGTGTGTACGGGGCATAAGGGGAACTAACATGAAAAATCAAAAGTGCTAATTTTAAAGGCTTTTATGCAGGTTGTCATAAAAAGTGTTTGGGGACCTGGGTCCTGTCCCAGGGGACATGTATCAATGTAAACATTTTTTTTTAAAAACTGAAGTTTTTTTAGGAGCAGTGATTTTTTTAATGCTTACAGTGGAACAATAAAAATGAAATATTCCTTAAATATTGTGCCTGGGGGGATGTCTATAGTATGCCTTTAAAGTGGCACATTTTTCCCTTGTTTAGAACAGTACCACAGCAAAATGACATTTCTAAAGGAAAAATTGTCATTTAAAACTGATTGCGGCTGTAATGACATGTTGGGTCTCGGCAATATAGATAAAACTCATTGAAAAAAACGTCATGGGGTCCCCCCCAGTCCATTACCAGGCCCTTTGGGTCTGGTATGAATATTAAGGGGAACCCTGGACCAAATTTTTTTTTTTTATTGCGTGGGGGTCCCCCTAAAATCTATACCAGGCCCTTCAGGACTGATATGGAAATTAAGGGGAACCCTGTGCCAAAATTAAAAAAAATGGCGTAGGGGTCCCCCCCAAATCCACACCAGACCCTTATCCAAGCACGCAACCTGGCAGGCCGCAGTGGGGCTTATCAGAATCTGGAAGCCCCATTTAACAAGGGGACCCCCAGATCCTGGCCTCCCCCCTGTGGGAATTGGTAATGGGGTATATCGTACCCCTACCATTTCACAAAAAAGTGTCAAAAATGGTAAAAAAAGACAAGAGACAGCTTGGGACAAGTCCTTTATTAAAAAATAAAAAAATAAAAATGTCCAGCGACGTCCATTCATCTTCTTCTATCACGCCGCCGACGGACCGGAAAAGAAAAAAAAAAAGCTGTAACCGATCCTCCTCCATGGGAAGCTGGCTCCCACCAACTGACGCATCTTCTCTGTGACAGTTCTTATATAACTGAGAGCGGGGCCAGCCGGTGACGTAAACGGGTGACCCCCCCCCTCTTACGCCATGGGGAAGCCCTCGTGGCATCAGAGGGGGGTCACCCATTTACGTCACCAGGTGCCCCTGCCCTCAGTTTTATAAGAACTGTCACAGGTAACAGATAATCAGTTCTCAACAAGCCTTTCCCAACTTTCATAGCGTTAGTTCCACACCAATGTACATCCCATTAAACATAAACATAATGACATAAATTCATGATGAAATGCATAGGGAGGAGCTTGTGATCAGATGTGGAGCGAGTGTGTTCGGGGACATGGCGGCCATCTTGTTGGCGGTGTGTGCTGTGAATATATCCAGCAAACAAGCACTTTTTAATCATCATCTTGTGAGTGTATTTCTATTTATTTTTATACCAATAAATTGCTTCAAGGATTACTGCACCATGAGGTTTATTCCTTTATGTTTCATGGGATGTACATTGGTGTGAAACTAACGCTATAAAAGTTGGGAACGGCTTGTGGAGACCTGATTATCTTTGTTCTGCCTGGTTTGATGGATTGTGGTGTGCTGTGATCAAGGATTTCATTATATCCAAAGCTCATCTGACCCCTGTAATAAGGGTCCACAGAGGAGAGTAAGAGGCAGTGTGTTCACCTGTTCGGGTGTCGGTGGTCGTTCTCCCCTATTTTCCTGATCAAGCATTTATTTTATGATGTGTGTTTCATCTTGAGCTCCTTTGAGGAATCATCACCTTATGGACAATATCTTTGAGCGCTGAACCTCTTTTTTCCGTCAGTACATCAGCAATGATTAATTTTCATATATATACCATTGTTTTTGGACTCTGTAACTTTCACACAGACTAAATAATAAACACTGATTTGGGTTATTTTCACCAAAGAAATGAAGCAGAATACATTTTGGCCTAAAGTTATGAAGAAAGATTATTTATTTGCAAAACTTATAACAGAAACAAAGAAAAACACTTTTTTTCTCAAAACTTTTTTTTTTCCTTCATTTATTTAGCAAAAAAAAAAAAAAACTGTGATGATTAAATACCACCAAAAGAAAGCTCTATTTATGTGATAAAAAAATTAAAAATTTCATATAGGTACAGTGTTGCATGACCTCGCAATTGTCATTCAAAATGCAACAGCAGGAAGGGGTGAAAGTGCCTTGTATTGAAGTGGATAAAGCATATTTTGTGAGCAAGAAGGACATATGTGTGATGTGTTTACAGTGAGTAGGCTCAACAGGGCTAATGCCGCGTACACATGAGCGGACTTTTCAACCGGACTGGTCCAACGGTTTATCCACTGGACTTTCGGCGGACTTCCGATGGACTTTCCAAACAAACGGACTTGCCTACACATGATCACACCAAAGTCCGATGGATTCGTACGTGATGACGTACCACCGGACTAAAATAAGGAAGTTTATAGCCAGTAGCCAATAGCTGCCCTAGCGTCGGTTTTCGTCCGTCGGACTAGCATACAGCCGAGCGGACTTTTTGATAGGAACTGGGTCCGGCGGAGTTCCGACGTAAAGATTTGAAACATGTTCCAAATCTAAAGTCCGTCAGATTTTCGACCAAAAAAGTCCACTGCAGGTCCATTGAAGCCCACACACGGTTGAATTGTCCACCGGACTTGGTCTGTCAGACCAGTCCAGTTGAAAAGTCCGCTTGTGTGTACGCAGTATTACAGCACTCAGCAGAAAAGTTTGTGTCAAATGATGTTTTCTAAATATTTTATATCACATGTTTGCAGTGTGTTATTTTTTTTTCAGTGTATTCCCTGCAAGAGCTTTTCACCACTGTGTGCTGTGCATACTGAATTTTTTTGTTTTTTGTCTTTTCTTTCTTGCAAATTGCCCCTCTTTCTCAAGATGAAAAATTGGGAGGTATGCCTAATCTATTATACGTTTTTTGGACACAGGGTTTTAATTTGGTAGCAATCTGGATATTGTACATATACTGTAATTTTACTTTCTTGATTTTTAATGGGAATACAAAGTAAAAAAAAAAAAGCATTTTCCTGTAATTTTTCCAAGACAACAATTCCATTTGCATCCAATAGATAAGCGATCTTAGACTTAGTTTTTGCTCAAATTACTTTACTAAATGTACTCCTACCTTATTGCCACTGATCTAGTAGTCTTTTAGTGTATATTTACGCTGGTCCATATTATAAAGATTGAATGGTTTGTTTTTGGTTATTTATTTATTGAAGTCTTTCCCTCTTCTCATTGGCTCCCAAAATGAAGTAAACTTACAGAAGAAAGATTTTGCTAAAAGTACATTCAAATTTTGGTTTTGAACTGTACATTATAGACAGGATTGTTAAAAAGTTGGCTAGTCATTTTTCATGGAGTTGAGAAGTAAAGTTCACGGCCTGTCTGAAATTGTATAAACACCAGTGCATGGTCAGACTATGTTGTTGTGCTGATGTTTACAATGGAATTTAGTGCAGGGTGTAGTTATCTACCTGTAAAAAGATTTATTTGGGAAAAGGACATACATAGTTACATAGTAGGTGAGGTCGAAAAAAGACACAAGTCCATCAAGTCCAACCTATGTGTGTGATTATATGTTAGTATTCTTTGTATATCCCTGTATGTTGTGGTCGTTCAGGTGCTTATCTAATAGTTTCTTGAAACTATCAATGCTCTCTGCTGAGACCACTGCCTGTGGAAGGGAATTCCACACCCTTGCTGCTCTTACAGTACAGAACCCTCTACGTAGTTTAAGGTTAAACCTCTTTTCTTCCAATTTTAATGAGTGGCCACGAGTCTTGTTAAACGCCCTTTCCGCGAAAAAGTTTTATCATTATTGTGGGGTCACCAGTACGGTATTTGTAAATTGAAATCATATTCCCTCTCAAGCATCTCTTCTCCAGAGAGAATAAGTTCAGTGCTCGCAACCTTTCCTCATAACCAATATCCTCCAGACCCTTTATTAGCTTTGTTGCCCTTATTTGTACTCGCTCCATTTCCAGTACATCCTTCCTGAGGACTGGTGCCCAGAACTGGACAGCATACTCTGGGTGCACCCAGACCAGAGTCCTGTAGAGCGGGGGAATTATCATTTTATCTCTGGAATTAATCCCCTTTTTAATGCATGCCAATATTCTGTTTGCTTTGTTAGCAGCAGCTTGGCATTGCATGCTGAGCCTATCATCTATTAGGACCCCCAGGTCCTTTTCCATCCTAGATTCCCCCAGGGGTTCTCCCCTAATGTACAAATTTCATTCATATATGCCACCCAAATGCATTATTTTACATTTTTCTACATTGAACCTCATTTGCCATGTAGTTGCCCACCCCATTAATTTGTTCAGATCTTTTTGCAAGGTTTCCACATCCTGCAGAGAAGTTATGGCCCTGCTTAGCTTAGTATCGTCTGCAAATACAGAGATTGAACTGTTTACCCCATCCTCCAGGTCGTTTATGAACAAATTAAACAGGATTGGTCCCAGCACAGAACCCTCCCCTGACCATTCCGAGTACTCCCCATTTATCACCACCCTCTGAAATCACCCTTGAAGCCAGTTTTCAATCCATGTACTCATCCTATGTTCCATGCCAATGGACCTTATTTTGTACAGTAAACGTTTATGGGGAACTGTGTCAAATGCTTTTGCAAAATCCAGATACACCACGTCTAAGGGCCTTCCTTTATCTAGATGGCAACTCACCTCCTCATAGAAGGTTAATAGATTTGTTTGGCAAGAACGATTCTTCCATGCTGATTACTGCTAATGATACCGTACTCATTATTAAAATCCTGTATATAGTCCCTTATTATCCCCTCCAAGAGTTTACATACTATTGATGTTAGGCTAACTGGTCTGTAATTCCCAGTGATGTATTTTGGGCCCTTTTTAAATATTGGTGCTACATTGTCTTTTCTCCAATCAGCTGGTACCATTCCAGTCAGCAGACTGTCAGTAAAAATTAGGAACAATGGTCTGGCAATTACTTGACTGAGTTCCCTTAATGTTAAGTTTCCCAAGTCTAATTTTAATTCTGTCCTCTGTTAACCGTGGAGGTGCTTCCTGTGATGTGTCATGAGGATAAACACTGCAGTTTTGGTTACTGAAGCCCCCCGATTCCCTCGTGAAGACTGAGGAAAAGAATAAATTCAATACCTTCGCCATCTCCCCATCTTTTGTAACCAGATGTCCTTCCTCATTCTTTATGGGGCCAATATGGTCTGTCCTCCCTTTTTTACTGTTTACATACTTAAAGAATTTCTTGGGGTTTTTTGCTCTCCTCCGCTATGTGTCTTTCATGTTCTATCTTAGCCGTCCTTATTGCACCCTTACGTTTCTTGTTGCATTCTTTATAAAGTCTGAATGTTGATCCCTCAATCATGTATTTTTTTAAGGCCTTCTCCTTTACTTTTATATGCATTTTTACATTGGAGTTAAGCCATCCCTGAATTTTGTTCGCTCTTTTAAATTTATTACCCAAAGGGATGCATTGGCTAATGTCCTTACTTAATATGCTCTTAAAGCAAACCCATCTCTCCTCCGTGTTCTTTGTTCCTAAGATTTTATCCCAATTTATGCCTTCTAGCAAAATTAGTAGTTTATGGAAGTTGGCTCTTTTGAAATTCAGTGTTTGTATTCCCCTTATGCTTCCTATTTGTGTGATTTATACTGAAGCCATTTGACCTGTAATCGCTGTTACCTAAATTGCCCCATATATCCACATCCATGATCAGGTCTGTATCGTTGGTAATCAGTAGATCCAGTAACGCTTTATTTCTAGTTGGTGCGTCCAACGCACCAACTAGAAACCATTTGAACCAAAAAATTGTCCTGCAAGACATTTAGGAACTGGTGAGCCTTAGATGAATGTGTGGTTACCTCCACCCAGTCTATGTCTGGATGATTAAAATCCCCCATTATGATAACACTTCCCATCCTTGCTAATAATCCAATTTGTGATAGGAGATCTGTCTCCCCTTCCTCCCTCAGGTTAGGGGGCCTATAGCATACTCCCAGTATTATTTTCCCCTTAGCTTCATCCCTTTGGAACTCTACCCATAAGGATTCGACCTCCTCCCTAGCTCCCTTAGTGATGTCATCTCTCACATTCACTTGTACATTATTCTTGATATATAGACATACCCCTCCCCCTTTTTTACCCTCTCTATCCTTGCGATAAAGGGTATACCTTGCCAGCCATGGTTGCCAGCCAATCATGAGAGCTGTTGAACCAGGTCTCTGAAATTTCCATAAAATCCAAATCCTCCTTGTACAACAGTATCTCTAGTTCACCCATCTTGTCCGCCACGCTCCTGGCATTGGTGAACATACCACGTAGTTTAGACCAGTCGCATGTTATCCTCTTATTGGGTGTTCCGAGATTACAACTAGGACTTGCTACTATACTTACCTTGGGTTTATGTGCTTTGGTCAACCTATCACTAATGCCCCCAGTACTACCCTCTGGAATATGTTCCACACTGACTAACTCTACCTCTGGAACCCCCCCCGTCGCCTAGTTTAAAAACCCCCTCTAACTTTTTGGCCATTTTCATTCCCAGCTGATATGCACCCTCCTCATTTAGGTGCAGTCCATCCCTTCTATAGTACTGGCTTTTGACTGAGAAGACTTGAATTTGAAAAAAAAAAAAAACATTGTTCTGTGCCATGCAAACACCCTATGAACATATCATATTATAAAAAATATGTGGATACCTCCATTTACCATTGTAGGTGTCCAATTTCTCATCAATGATATTATTAATATCTCTACATAATGTAAGATGACAATAAGATGTTGAGATTTAGGAATTTTATGAAGCAAGCTGATGAGAAAGAATTTAGATTTTGGTGTAAAGAGTACAGATATATAGGGTAGGGGTGATTATTGTGCATAGCAATCAGTAAAATGTGTCTGCCACATGGTCAATGTCCACTGAAATCAGTTATTGTCAGGGCTGGGCTCAGCCCTTCCTTCTCTGAGCTGGCCGCTCAGCTGTCCGCTAATTGCCAGCTCCTATCTCTCCACAGTGACTCACCTGTTGATGATATCCTGCTCCTCAGTTTCTGCCTACTTAAGCTTGGATGACAATTTTTCTGGCTCCAGATTCTGCTTGCTGTTCTACTACACTGTTCTCTGGCTCCCTGATGTTTTGGCTTGTCTGACTATCCTTTCTGGTTCCTGAACTCTGGCTATGTTTTGACTATGTTTACTCTGTTTACCTTTTTCTATTATTATTAAACAAGTGTGATTTAACTGTACTTCTGTCTCAGTCTGATTCATGGTTTCTGACAGTAGACGAAGGCCATTCATTCCGAAGATACAATCAATCCACTTGGTAAAAAAATTTCCAGATTGCATGAGCAGGATCACCACATGGATCAGTTTGCCATGGCGTTACAAACGCTCCTGAGTCACACGGCTCACCTGGAATCTCCCACTGTGGCTGCTCCGGTACAACCTGTGTTGCAGGCCGTCCCTGCTGCTGCTCCAGTCTCTGTGCAGGCACCCGCCTCGAGTATTACCTCTACAAGAGGTATGTCTGGTTGTGCTCTGCTTCCTCAGCGATTTAGGGGTGATCCAGTTCAAAGCAGAGGGTTACTTAAACAGGTTGAGATATACTTTGAGATGCTGCCCCAGGTGTTTCCCACAGATAAAAGCAAAGTAGGTTTCATGATATCTTTGCTTTCTGAGAGAGCCTTGGCCTGGACAAACCCTGTATGGGAGAAGCAAAAACCTGTTGTTTTGAGTTACTCTGAGTTTCTGGCTTCTTTTAAAATTGTATTTGATGTTCCTGCATGCTCTACTTCTGCTGTTTCATGTCCATCAAACAGGGTACAAGAACTGTTGCCGATTACGCCATTGAATTCCGTACTCTGGCAGCAGAGGTTGTGTGGAACAATGAGGCCCTTATGGCTGCTTTTTCTCAGTACTGAGGTTCTCTCCTGGTCACCACAATGCAGTAAGACATGCTTCCAGAAGGTAGCCAAGGTCCTGTGCACCTCTTCACTCTCCTCCCTGCTGGAGGAGTACCGCAATTTTAGCGATGTCTTTAAAAAAGTTAAAGACAGTAGTTTGCCTCCACACCGGTCGTATGATTGCGCAATTTACCTTCAACCTGGTACCATACCTCCCCGTGGCCAGGTTTACCCTTTGTCAGTCTTGGAGGATAAGGCCATGGAGCAGCATGTTACAGAGGCACTTTCTCAAGGTTTCATCCGCAAATCCTCATTTCCTGCTGGTGCTGGTTTCTTGTTTGTGAAGAAGAAGAGTGGTGAACTGAGACCTTGTATTGATTATAGGGGTCTCAATCGTTTCATGATTAAGAATGCCTATCCGATTCCATTGATTACGGAGTCATTTGACTGTCTCAAGGGAGCAATGGTTATCACAAAGCTTGATTTGAGAGGGGCATATAATCTCGTGAAGATTAAGGAGGGCGATGAGTGGAAAACTGTGTTTAATACCAGAACAGGCCATTATGAGTACCTCGTAATGCCTTTTGGCAATTGGTAACGCCCTGGAAGTTTTCCAGGAATTTATTAACAATGTCCCCTGAGATTTGTTGCAGTTATGTGTGGTGGTTTATCTCAATGATATCCTCATATTCTCCAAGTCCCTGGAGAGCCACCACACAGATGTCTGTCGTGTGCTTCAGAAACTAAGAGAGAACAATCTCTATTGTAAATTGGAGAAGTGTGAATTCCATCGTGAACAGGTTAAATTCCTGGGTTATGACATTTCCACTGCTGGTTTTTCGATGGACCCAGAGAAACTTTCAGCAGACCCAAAGTGGCCCTGACCCGTGGGTTTACTTCCTCTGCAGTGTTTGCTTGGCTTTGCCAACTATTATTGGAAGTTTATTCTTAACTTCTCATCTCTGGTCAAGCCCCTGACTGATATGACCAGAAAGGAAAGTAACACATAGAGTTGGTCTCCGGAGTCCATTAAGGCCTTTGAGAGTCTCAAGGCATCCTTTGTTTCTGCTCCTGTGTTGGCACATCCTGGTCCTATGTTACCTTTTATCCTTGAGGTTGAAGCTTCTGAGCCTGGAGTTGGTGCCCTTCTGTCTCAACGTCCTACCTCTGAGAGCGCTATGCATCCTTGTGGCTACTTTTCCAAGAAATTGTCACTTGCCGAGTGCAATTACGAGATTGGTGACAGAGAGCTGTTAGCGATCATTTTAACCCTGTAAGAATGGAGACATCTCATCAAAGGTACCACTGTGCCGGTTCTCATTCTTACTGACCATAAGAATCTCACATTCTTGTCTGAGGCTAAACGCCTCTCTCCCAGAAGGGCACGATGGGCTCTTTTCTTGTCTAGTTTCAATTACTTTGTCTCATTCTTACCCGGTACTAAGAATGTAAGGGCTGACGCTTTGTCATGACAATTTTCCTCCACTTCCATGATGGAGTCGGTTCCAATTCCTGTGATTCCTCCTGATTGTATTCTGGCTATGGTTCGCACCAGTCTCACGTCTCCTTTTGGTGACAAAATTCTTGCTGCTCAGGTCCATGCTCCTCTTGAGAAACCTTGTGACCACTGCTTTGTCCCAGAGAGTCTCTGTACTGCTGTGCTCCAGACTTACCATTCTCTCAAGGCTGCTGGCCACCCTGGGAAGAATCAACTCGTTTGGGCCATTTCCCAACAATTCTGGTGGCCTATTCTACGTGCTGATGTAACCGCCTTTGTAGCTGCCTGTTCCATGTGTGCTCAGAGTAAGACTCCACAGCACCTTCCAGTGGGCCTCCTACAACCCATACCCAATGTAGAGAGGCCCTGGACCCACCTGTCTATGGATTTCATTGTGGAGTTAACCAACTCCCAGGGCAACACAGTTATCCTTATGTTGGTTGACCGGTTCTTGAAAATGTCCCATTATATTCCACTTAAGAAGTTGCCCACTTCTAAGGACCTGGCTTCCATTTTTCCTCGGGAGATCTTTCACTTACATGGGTTACCCAAAGTGATTGTCTCGGACAGGGGTAGTCAGTTTGTGTACCGGTTCTGGCGAGCCTTTTGTGCACAGTTGGGAATTCAGCTTGCTTTCTCTTCTGCGTATCACCTGCAGTCTACTGGGGCACAGAACAAGCCAATCAGTCCTTGGAGCAATTCCCACGCTCCTGTATTTGTTGTGATCATCATAACAACTGGTCAGACCTGTTACTGTGGGTGGAATTCGCTCACAGTAGTGCCTTGAATTTTGCTTCCCGATTGTCCCTGTTTATGGCGAACTATGGTTTCCAACCTTCCATATAGCCTGACTCATTTGTTCTGCAGAGTATTCCTGCGTTAGAGGAGCATCTCCGCGGTCTTCGTTCCACTTGGGCACAAGTCCAGGAGGCTTTGCAACATGCTAATGATAGGTACAGACTCCATGTTGACCGCAGACGCCTGCCTGCGCCTTTCTACCAGGTTGGGGACAAGGTCTGGCTGTCATCTCACAACCTCCAACTTTGTGTTTCCTCTCTGAAGTTCGCACCTCGGTTTATTGGGCCTTTCCGTATTCTTCGCAGGATTAACTCAGTGGCTTACGCCTTAGACCTTCCTTCTAATATGCGTATCTCAAATGTATTTCATGTCTCCTTGATAAAACCTTTGGTCTTCAACCGCTTTACCACCTCGGTGCCTCGTCCTCACCCTGTACAGGTTGAGAACCATGAGGAGTATGAAGTACAGTCCATTGTTGACTACCGTAGGTTCCGTAGGCGCATACAGTACCTGGTGCATTGGAAAGGGTACTGTCTGGAGGAACGCTCTTGGGTCTCATCCTCGAACGTACATGCCCCTGTCCTCCTCCGTGATTTCCATAGCCTGGTGGTCCTCCGAAGAGGATGGATCATTGGGAAGGGGGTACTGTCAGGTCTGGGCTCAGCCCTTCCTTCTCTGAGCTGGCCGCTCAGCTGTCCGCTAATTGCCAGCTCCTATCTCTCCACAGTGACTCACCTGTTGATGATATCCTGCTCATCAGTCCTGCCTACTTAAGCCGTCCAGTCCAGATGATCTCTGCCTTCACCTTGGTCACATTTCTAGAGACGCTCTCCTGTGTTTCTGTTAAAGACTTGCTTGGCTGACATTCCTTATGGCTCCAGATCCTGCTTGCTGTTTTCTGGCTCCCTGATGTTTTGGCTTGCCTGACTATCCTTCCCGGTTTCTAAACTCTTCTGTAAAAAAAAGTAAAAAAAAAAAAAAGTATGCTGATATATATATTCATATAGTTGATATAGTGATTTATTTGATATTTGCTGTCTTAAAGGAGAAGTATGGCCAAAGCTCTGTTGACCATACTTCTCCTGTGGGTCAAAGGAGTGCAATCAGTTTTGCACTTCTGTGACCCAAATTAAGTGGGCTAAAGTCCTCTGTCAGCTGACGCCACAGAGCCAATCCAGGCTCTGCAGGGATCCTACAGTAATGTCAGGATCCATCCAGATGCTTGACTGGCAGCTGGCTAAGCCTCTCAGAGCGCCACAACAGCCTGAGCTAGTCGTTCCTGCCCCTTCACAGTCCAGAGTTCTAGTGAGCACTGGAGGAGCAGAGCACAGAGCGGTGACTTACAGTCTTTGATTACTCGGTTAGTGGTGTAGAGGCAGCGGGGAACAGATGCAACATCAGATCAGTGCTGCATCTATCTAGGTAAGTGAGAATGTTTTTCTGTTTTTTTTTAATTCCTGCACTTCTTTTTTTTTTTAAATGCTCAGGTGTTTTGTTATTGTAACCAATAATAGGGTGTGGCATCTTTACACCACCCATGGTCTGGATTTAAAGGGCAGTGTTAGTCATTAGTTCCTGCTGCTTATGGTAGCTAAACAGTAACTGAAGTTTTTGCTGACACACAGTAGATGGTGGTCATAAAAAGGACACCCAATACGCACTAAAATGTAGCCCACCTCACCTCAATTCACTGTTATGTAGCACAATACAGCACTGTGTATAGCACTGTAGAGTACTGTATAGAGCACTGTCTACTGTAGCATATCAATATTTCTATGCAAAGACTGTCTCTCCTTATCCACCTCACCACACACACTGACAAAAGGCTGTTGGGAATCCCGTTTTTTGTAGTGAGAGGTCTGGAACATTAGAAACCTCAGTTATTGTCTAATCTAAGCTACCAGACCACAGTTCAGAGGCCAATATGTGATTTTATGGGAGTTGCTTGTAATTATGGGAAGCAGCCACATTAGTTTGTTAGGTCATTGAACCTGCAAACAGGACGGATTCACCACAAACCCATGTTCCACCCTAAATTAATCCCTACTAACCATAAGCTTATAAACAAGAGGGTAAAAAAAGTCATTACCGTATGTATTTTTTTTTTACGGTGTGCGGTTTACCTATTTAATCATGTACCTATATTTATGACTTGGTATATGTTATGGCTTAAACTCACATGAAGGTACTTTTAGTTGTTAATCATTTAATCGTATGAATTTTTATAAGCCACTGTGTTGTAATGTTATTGTGTTGTAATGTTATAACTACTAGGAGGAATTCCTTTGTATATCAAAATTTTATCTTTTTCCTTAACAATAATGATCACTTTGAAAAAAAAGAAAGCTAAAAAGCTAATAAATAACAATTAAAGTTTTTAAAATGATTTATTAATTTACAGGCAATGTACTTTTAACATATTCTAAACACAGATGAAAGGTGAAATCTGTAGGTACAGAATTTTTAAAGCCTACTTTTGTATTATACAGCAGTCATAATATAGCAGCAAATCCAGAATTTGGCACAATCCTAAACTTGTAAAAGATGTAGACAATTCAAACTGACCATATGATCAAAAAAGAAATAAGCATAGGTTATCTTTACTAAAACCATCAAAATGATATGTAAAAAGCCAAAGTTTTGTAAAAATCTCAATTTTTACAGGAAAAGTAGAGTTTGACTTTTCCCTCTTTCACTTCTATAATGTGGCATCAATGTAACAAGCAGCAATACTGTCCAAATTGAAGGATCAGGAAGTGCCAAAGTAAAGTAAAGATTTACATAAAAAGTTGAGATTTGCATAAATCTTTAGCTGCTTCAATTTCTGCATCTGCTGATCATTTGGACATTTTGTTTCCACTGAAGACATCTTCATCTTCATTTGCCTCTGCATTTTTTCATCATGTTCTGACAGGCTTACTTCGAATAAAGAAAAATATCCTTAACCACTTGCTGACCAACCTATAGCAATATTACTGCTACAGGGCGGCAGCTGTACGCAGGATCCCATGTGCACACATCCGCCAACAGAGGCCACACATGCTGCTTCTGCTGTGAATATTCACAGCAGAAACTGATCTGCGAGTGTCGGGCACTCAATGTCCTCTGGCACCCGCTGATCATCGGTAAAGAACACAGAACGGCATTCTGCCTAGGTAAACAAGGCAGATCGGGGTTCTGACAGGAGGTAAGGGGTGGATTCTGTGTTCCTGCAAAGCAGGGACTAGAATCAATTTCTTCCCCTAGTTAACACAGCACACAGTGTACATCAAAACACTGCCTAGGCACACATTCAACCCTTTTATCGCCCTAGATGTTTAATCCCTTGCCAGCCAGTGTCATTAGTACAGTGACAGTGCACATTTTTAGCACCCATCACTGTATTAGTGTCCCCGGGTCCCAAAAAGTGTCAAAAGTGTCAGTGTCTGATTGTCTGCCGCAATATCGCAGTCCCACTATAAGTCGCTGATCACCGCCATTACTAGTAAAAAAATGTAAATAAATAAAACTTACAGTTTACATATATATTTGTAGATGCTATAACGTTCACGTAAGCTAATCCATATATCCTTATTTTTTTTTGTTTTTGTTTTTTACCAAAAACATGTAGCAGAATACATATTAGACTAAATTTATGAAGATTTTTTTTTTTTTCATTTTTTTATTGATATGTTTTTAAGCATAAAGTAAAAAATTGTCTGTCTTTTTTTTTTTTTTTTAAAGCGCAAATAAATAAAAAACGCAGTGGTGATCAAATACAACCAAAAGAAAGCTTTGTTTGTGGAAAAAAAATGACATAAATTTTATTTATGTATTTATTTTATTTTATTTTATTTTGCATGACCACAGAATTGTCAGTTAAAATAATGCAGTGCCGTATTGCAAAAAGTGGCCTGGTCATGAAAGGGGGTAAATCTTCCGGAGGTCAAGTGATTAAAATACATGTAAATCCAATCACTAAAACCTCATATCATTTTTAACATGCTAAGGTGGTTTTAACCTCTACCCACCAGGCGTACGCATATATGCGGCCTCTCAGCGGGTGGGCTTTAATGGCAAGGGGCCGCATATATGCTGCCCTATGTAAACACTAATCTATGCTGAAAGCAAGTTCTCTGCGTGCTCCCAGCACAGCCAACAATAGGGACTGGAAATCTCCATATGATGCATACTTGTGCTTGGGAGCTTTCCGGTCATGTGACCACTGTGACAGTCAATCACAGCGCTCACATGACCCAAAATGCCTGCCTCCACCTCCCGACATCCAGAAGTTCTTAGAGAGCCAAAAGGTGGTGGCAGGAAGGGCTAAACCCCCCCCCCCAAAAAAAAAAGTATTGTATTGTAGCTTACCCATCATTAGATGTGATGGCTGCATTAGTTTTCTTTGCTTTGGCTATGTTTTCAGCTGGTGATCTGGCCAACACACAACTCTGGAGGCATGAGCATAGAAGGCACAGCAGATAGCAACATGGTCAGTCGGGGAGGGGTAGTGTTATATGAATTAGCAGATTTAAAACCACTAACCAATTGAAGCCAAACTCCAGCTCACATTTTATAACCAGTTACAGCAAACAGTTTTTTTCCTTTTGGGATAAAGGTTTTGCATTAATAAATAAAAGATACTCATTTTATTCACCCCTGCCAGTGTTAATTGGTTTGTCTCATTCATGTAAACTAATACATTTTGCTAGAGAGCTTGTGTTTGTGAAAAACAACAGACTTGCTAGCTGTATTACAAGCAGAAATCATGGGGCCCCATACAGCCTCTGACATCTGACAGGGCCCACCCCCCCAAAAACAATAATTTTCACTAAAAATACACTAAAATCATTATTAGCAGGAACAATCATAATATAACTTACACAATTCCTGCTAAATCTAAAAGACAAAATTGTATTGAGTAATAATGTACTGTGTGTAAATGAGGTCTTGGGGCTCATTCACATGGATGCTGTGGCTTGTACAGTGTGAATCAGTGTTTTTTTTTTGTGTGTGTCTGATGCTGTGTGTAGGCATCCTATATTACGCTATGGGGATGCAGCAGCTGTACAACACACAGCTGCAGGTGCTAGATTGACAGGCATGTAAAGGCTGGTGTATGACTCCCGAACACTGACAGTGTGTATTTGGGGCCACTTACCCACACCTGCACACCTCTCAAATTAGGACTGTGGCTGTGTTCATACAGCATCTGCATCCTCATAGAGTAACAGCCGACTCCAGCTTCACAAACAAACCTTTCATTCACACTGTATGGGCCAGAGAACAGTGTAAATGGGCGTGGATAACTGATTTTTTACAATTGTTTACAATTATTTTTTACATTTTTTTTACAAAAACAGAATTATGTTTTACAACTTGTTATTATTGTTTACATTTTTTAGAATAATTTTTTACATTTTTTTACAACGCTGTTGGGTTGGGCTTGGGTGAAATATCAGGGGTCTAAATAGACCCCTGACATCCTACTTTTGAGACAGAGAAAGGAACTGAGGATACAGATTCTTCATTTCCTTTCTCTGCAGCCTCAGCTGCACTGCACGTGAATGAACAGGACACAGAGACTCCTGTTCATTCACAAAATGAAACATAGTAACACAATTTACTATGCTTCAGTTATGAGTGGACACAGTGAGTGATTGGTACCAATCACTCACTGTCCTTATTCAGAAAAGGATGTCAGCAAATGACATTATCTGGAACTCCATGTCACAGGATGACAATATATCTCAATGTGCTCCGACATTTTTACTCTGTATTACAGGCTTCTGATGAAACTTCAAATGACAGTTTCAAAAAACATTGGGCAGGCATTATCCATTGTTTTTACATTAGAAGAAAATGCCATGAAGCCATTGGCCATTGTTGGAGTGCATGCATGTAGACAAAATGTGGCTGCAAAAAAGCCGCAAAGGATCAGCAGCACTGACCTA
This sequence comes from Aquarana catesbeiana, assembly GCF_042186555.1. Classification (NCBI taxonomy): domain Eukaryota; kingdom Metazoa; phylum Chordata; class Amphibia; order Anura; family Ranidae; genus Aquarana; species Aquarana catesbeiana. The sequence goes on along the minus strand of NC_133327.1, from coordinate 249,459,570 downwards.
AAAAAAAAAAAAAAGATGGAAAAGAAAACTAAAACATGTATCTTATTGTAAAAAAAAAAAAAATTATAAATGGCTACTGTTTGTGATACTCAGTGCTTTAGCAAACTAAACACTAATAGAGTTAGCATCTACTTTTTTGCTTCTTATAGAAAGGGGAAGTTCTTTAAGAGAAAGTCATGTTTTTGCAAGGTGTATGCAAAGGAAATGTACTGTATAGTGTTCTCTGTACATTATCTTTATTATGTTTAGAACTAATAATATTTTTTAATACAAGGACACGTGAACATTTGGTTAGAGACACAGTTTAAATCCAACAGCTACTGTGCTGCCTCTCAAAATTGACTCATAGTTTCACTTAAGGCCTCATGCACACTGGACGTTAAAATAACGTTATAAAAATGCCCGTAGCTTTGCAGTGAGTTTTTCAACGTTTTTCAACATTTTTGCAATAACTTTTTTAGCGTTTATTAGCATTTTTTAGTGTCTTTCCGCATTAGCTTTTTTTTTTTTTTCAATGGATCACAAACGTCCAAAAACGCTGGTGAGACACAATTTTGAGTGTTTATCAGCGTTTTTTTGAGCGTTTTAACAGCTGAAAACAGCTGAAAAACTCCTCTCAGAACCCACTATTTTTTTTGTTTTTTTTTTTAAAGCCAAAAAATGCCCCAGGCAAAAACACCTGATAACAGCCTATGTGTGCATGGACACATAAGATAACATGATGGGGAGTTTATTGACTGTAGAAAAAAAACATCTGAAGCCAAAAACAGCAGCTGTAAAAATGTCCAAAAACGTCCAGTGTGCATGAGGCCTTAAAGGAAACTGTGTGAAAAATAAAACAGATATACCGCGCTGTCTACAAACGATGATATAAAAGCAGCTAGCACAGCAATAGATCAATTGCAAACATTTAGAAAATAAGTGAAAGATAAGTGCAGCACGAAAGGTTGATCTCAAAGTGAACTGAAAATAATGGGGGTTATTTACGAAAGGCAAATCCACATTGCACTACAAGTGCACTTGGAAGTGCAGTCGCTGTAGATCTGAGGGGAAGATCTGACATGAGAGGAAGCTCTGCTGATTTTATCATCCAATCATGTGCAAGCTAAAATGCTGTTTTTTATTTTTCTTGCCCCCTCGGATCTACAGCGACTGCACTTCCAAGTGCACTTGTAGTGCAAAGTGGATTTGCTTTTAGTAAATAACCTCCAATATGAAACAGTGTAAATATAATAATGTATGTATAAAAAAGGTGCACAAAAATGATCTGAGAGTGAACTCAAAACAATATAAACAGTGTATAGATACACATAAGTATACAATAAGTATACAATAAAATATACAAATGTAATAAACCTTTAAAGGAAAAATTATATACTAGGTGTCATATCAACAAATGTGCAGATACAAATTATGTGAATAATGTCCAATGATAATGTCCAAAGAGAAGGGAAACAAATCCTTAATGTTTGGAAGAGTGGACCAAACAATGAAATTATAAATATACAAAACGTGATTTAAAATAGTTAACACTTGAACTGAGTAACAGTGTGACATAGAAAAACATGCCCAAACTTGCTGATAAGTGATCCACCCTCAGAGAATCAAAAGGCTTAACAGAACGATTGAACCCAAATAGGTGTACACCCAATGGGTCAATTAGGCTTGTAGGGCTACACACAAGGGGAACTGTAGCAATGGACACGACCTCCAACCAGAAGACCAACTCCAACAATGAAACTCAGTGGGGTAGGTTTTTAGACAGAAAACCGGGTGGATAGTTTCTCTAATGAGATATATTTATAAAAAGTAAGAAAAAGTAGGGACATAGTGTAATTCCGTTTAAATCGGAAATAATTTATTTATAAAAAAGGAGGAAATACACTCAAATTTTTGTTGACAAAAAAGTGCTTGAAATAAAACAGTGACTTCAGCAGAGCGTCCCTTTTTATACGAACATATGTATATTTACACTGTTTCATATTGTTTTCAGTTCACTTTGAAATTAACCTTTAGCGCTGCACTTATCTTTCACTTAAAGGAAACTGCACTGAGTACATTACTGTCCTTAAGCTTTGCACTATTAATGTCTCTTTCTGAAAATGTCATTTTCTTTAATTTGCCTCAATCCTCAATATTTTTGGAGCTTTGCAGATCAGGAATTCTGACTTCACTTGCTGCATATTTTTTCTAGGTCAGTGTCTTAGAAAGCACTGCAGTCACAGAGTTAGCAAGGCAGCCAGGCAACAACTTTTTTTCTGAAGAATAGTACCCTATGCACTTTTCTTTCAATAAAGGTTTCCTGTAATCAGTTAAACCCCAAAGCCATTTTTGCATTTTTGTTATAGGTTTATTTTTTAACCGATACCTTTATTACATATGGTACATAAATGAGGCATGTATTGTTTTGAGGGCACTCAAGGCTTTCTTATGGTGATATTTAATGATATTATTTCTGATTTAAAGCCTAAAAGAAGTAGAAAACAAAATAAAATAAAACAAATATATTTTCTATCTAGTTTGGCCAGAAATATATTTAAACAAGGGTTCATCTTTTTTGTCATGTCCTGTTTATTTTGTAGTTAAGTAATTTACAAATGAAACATTTTTTTTATTTTTTCTACCTAATGCTTTTTTTAAGTTCTGCTGTCACTTTACCCTATGCAATTAAAATGTAAAGATACAATGTATAATTACAATAAAACAAGTACAATATAATTTAGAAAACGTCATTTCTGTCAGCAATTAAAGAATGAGTTGGCTTATTGGAGCCTTTCTTCTTAGTGGTTACAATCACAAGGATTTCTGCATTGCTAATTGCCCTACTTTATTTGTACATATGTACCTGCCAACTTGGATTGTGCTGCAAGTTGGCAGCTTCATAATTCTAGCTGGCAATTTGCCTTTTATGACATAATAAAAAGAAAGTCCAATTGATGGACTGTGATGCTTAAAAAGGTAAAAGTTTATTGCATCGCATTCTTGTTTTGAGAACCATTATTTAAGTTTGTTTAACATTTAAAATATCTGCTGAACTTCTCTTTAACAACTTCAGCCCCGGAAGGATTTACCCCCTTAATGACCAGTCCATTTTTTGGGGTACGACACTGCATCGCTTTAAGTGACAATTGCGCGGTCGTGTGACGCTGTACACAAACAAAATTGATGTTCTTTTTTTTCGCACAATGAGAGCTTTCTTTTGGTGGTATTTGATCACCTCTGCGGTTTTTATTTTTTTGCTCTATAAACAAAACAAAAAAATGACAATTTTGAAAAAAAAACTATATTTTTTAATGTTTTTTAACAATTTTACTTTTTGCTATAATAAATATCCAAAAAAAATAATAATAAAAAAAAGTCTTCATCAGTTTAGGCCAATATGTGTTCTTCTACATATTTTTGGTAAAAAAAAATCGCAATAAGTGTATATAGATTGGTTTGTGCAAAAGTTATAGCGTCTACAAAATAGGGGATATATTTATGGCATTTTTATTATAATTTTTTTTTTTTACTAGTAATGGTGGTGATCAGTGGTTTTTAGTGGGACTGCAACATTGCGGCAGACAGATCAGACACTTTTGACACTTTTTTGGGACCAGTGACATTATTACACTGATCAGAACTAAATATAGCCACTGATCACTGTATAAATGGCACTGGCAGGAAAGGGGTTAACACTAGGGGGCGATCAAAGGGTTAAGTGTTCCCTAGGGAGGTGTTTCTAATGGGGGGTGGACTGACTGGGAGTACAAAGAGATCGCTATTCCTGATCACTAGGAACAGACGATCTCTCTCTACTCCCCTGTCAGATTGGGGATCTGTTTGTTTACATTGACAGATCCCCATTCTAGATCTCTGAGGAGCGATCAAGGGTGGCCGGCAGACATCGCGGCTGCCATCCACACGCATCAGCTCCTGCTATAGCTGTTATAGGGACCGACATACAGCTACAGCGATTCATGCAGCTGAGCCAACCTGCTGCAGTATAACTGTGGTGGCTGGTCACCAAGAGGTTAACTAAGATATTCAGCCATACTCTTCCTTATATGTAGACAAATGTGAATTGGTAAAGCCTGAAGCAGAATTGCTACCAGTAGAAATAACCATTAGAAATAGTAACTACTGTTATTATAATTGTATATTTAAAAGTATTCCTTTTTTATATTCATGCCAGCACTGGAAAGATGAATGTCAAAAAATATTTCTTTATAATACCATTGCTTATATGGTATACATATTTATTCTTTCTACATATTGCTTCTTTATCATTTGGACTTTTGTATGTGAACTAAACCCACAGACATCCATGCTATCTTCTAGAAAACACCTCTATCTAACAAAACAAGCTTACACCAATTTGGGCTATTTATTAAATGAGTTTAGAATCTTCACACATTGCATGAATATTCAATTCAGTTATCCAATCATGTACAAATGAAACAAGTACACAGAAATTTGAAGTGAATTTTCACAAAATGTATGAAGATTCTTAGCTTCCTTAGTAAATCAGCCTAATACTTAACATTGAAAAGACAGCATAGCTTCCCTAAATTCACCAACCTAAGGGGAAATGCTCTTGTAACTTGCAAATTCCCTTGCAAATTGAACAGTATATATGTCTTTTGTAAATCAACCCCAAAGTGTCCCAATGCAAAAAAAAAAACTACTTGAGAAGTCCTTACTTTACTCAGAAACAGATTACTGTTGATATTGAATATCAAGTTAAATATATATATATATATATATATATATATATATATATATATATATATATATATATATATATATATATATATATATATATTATATATATATATTATAGGTTTCTGTATGTTATTGCTAGTCATATGGACCACTGAAAAGTATAAGTACATGTAAAATGAACCACTTGCGGACCGCCCACCATACATATACTAAAGCAGGGCGGCCGCTCTGTGCCAGACCATGTACCTAGTACATGATCTTCCGGGTCTGGGGCATGCATGTACGCCAGTGACCCACTCCTGCTGTGAACACACAGAGCAGGAGTCCAGCGGTGGGTACCGTGGACTCGATGTCTGCCGTACCCGCCGATTATACAGTACACAGGCAGAACAGCGATCTGCCTATGTAAATAAGGCAGATAGCTGTTCTGTCAGTTGGGGAGGTATTGATTCTGTGTTCCTGCAAAGCAAAAACATGGATTAATGCCTTCCCCTAGTCAAAGCACCTCCCACACAGTGAGAAAGCACTGGCTAGGCACACAATTAACCCTTTGATTGCCCCTGATGTTAATTCCTTCCCAGCCAGTGCCATGAGTACAGTGACAGTGCATATTTTTTAGCACTGATCACTGTATTAGTGTCACTGGTCCCCAAAAAGTGTCAAAAGTGTCAGTTAGTTTCCAATTTGTCCACTGCAATGTTGCAGTTCCGCTATAAGTCACTAATATTACTAGTAAAAAAAATAAAAATATCCCATAGTTTGTAGACACTATAACTTTTGCACAAATCAATCAATATACGCTTATTGGGATTTTTTATCAAAAACATGTAGCAGAATACATATTGGCCTAAACTGATTATGAAGTTCGATTTTTTTAAATTTTTTTTATTTAATATATTTTATAACAGAAAGTAAAAAATGATGTTTTTTTCAATATTGTCAGGCTTTTTTGTTTATAGCGCAAAAAATAAAAAATGCAGAGGTGGTCAAATACCATTAAAAGAAAGCTTTGTTTGTGGGAAAAAAGGACATACATTTTATGTGGGTACAGTGTCAGATGACCACGCAATTGTCAGTTAAAGTAACGCAGTACAGTTTCGCAAAAAATTAAATGGCCTGGTCATGAAGGGTGGTAAATCTTCCGGAGGGCAAGTGGGGACATTGGGGGACATTTACTAAAACTGGTTCACTCAGAATATGGTGCAGCTGTGCATGGTAACCAATCAGCTTCCAACTTCAGCTTGTTCAATTAAGCTTTGACAATAAGGCCGGGTTCACACTAAAAACGGCCGTTCCGTTCAGGTTCCCCCCAAATCCATACCAGACCCTTATCCGAGCACACAGCCCGGCCTGTCAGGAAAGGGGGTGGGGACGAGCGAGCAGCCCCCCCTCCTGAACTGTACCGGCCCCCCCACCCCAAAGCACCTTGTTTAATAAGGGGGCCCCCAGATCCCAGCCCCCCACCCTATGTGAATGAGTATGGGGTACATCGTACCCCCACCCATTCACCTAGGGAAAAAAGTGTCAATAAAAAAAACACACTAGATAGGTTTTTAAAGTAATTTATTAGGCAGTCTCTTCCTTCTTCGCCGCGCTCTTCGGCCTCTTCTCCGCGCTCTCCAGTTCTTCTCCCGCTCTCCGGGCTCCTCCGCTATCTTCTGCTCTTTTGCCCGCTCTTTTGCTAGTAGTGGCCCAGTCTTCTCCGCCGTCTTCTTCCCTCTTCTCTTCTTCCGATGTGGACACGACACTCTCTCCCAGTGTAATGCCGTGTGCGCGGTGCGTAACGACTTTTATAGGCATGGAGCGTGGTCACCGGATGATATCACCCGGTGACCCCGCCCCTTTATGATGCACCGCCCCATCATGCCCCGGGCCGTGACATCATAAAGGGGCGGGGTCATCGGGTGACATCACCCGGTGACCACGCCCCATGCCTCTATAAGTCGTTGCGCACCGCGCACACGGCATTACATCGGGAGAGAGCGTCGTGTCAACATCGGAAGAAAAGAGGGAAGAAGAAGCTGGTGAAGCCCGGGCCAATGCTAGCAAAAGAGCCGGCAGAGGAGCAGAAGATAGCAGAGGAGCCCGGCAGAAGGCACCAGAGAGTGGGAGAAGAACCAGAGAGCACGGAGAAGAGACCGGAGAGCGCGGAGAAGAAGGAAGAGACCCCCAAAGTCGGAAGAAGACCCCCAGGGCTGCCTAATAAATTACTTTAAAAACCTGTCTAGTGTGTTTTTTTATTGACACTTTTTTTCCTAGGTGAATGGGTAGGGGTACGATGTACCCCATACTCATTCACATAGGGTGGGGGGCCAGGATCTGGGGGCCCCTTATTAAAGGGGGCTCCCAGATTCCTATAAGCCCCCCGCCCGCAGACCCGACAACCAACGGCCAGGGTTGTCGGGAAGAGGCCCTTGTCCTCATCAACATGGGGACAAGGTGCTTTGGGGCGGGGGGCCGCAGGGCACCTCCCTGCCCCAAAACACCCACCACCACATGTTGAGGGCATGTGGCCTGGTATGGTTCAGGGGGGTGCTCGCTCGTCCTCTCCCTTTTCCTGACCGGCCGCGCTGCATGCTCGGATAAGGGTGTGGTATGGATTTGGGGGCCCCATGCTGTTTTTTCGGCATAGGGGGTTCCCCCTTAAAATCCATACAAGACCCAAGGGCCTGGTATGCCCCTGGAGGGGGAACCCATGCCGGTTTTTAAAATTTGGCGTGGAGGTCCCCCTCAAGATTCATACCAAACACAGTGCCTGGTATTGGCGGGGATCCAAGTCAGATCTCCGTTCATTGAAAGTCGGACGTATGTCGGCTTCAATTCGCAGGGCAAAGTCGGATACAAAGTAGGACGGCTGTAGTGTCGCACCAGTTCACACTGGTGCCGGGTTCACACTAGTGCGACAAACGCTCCGACATTGGGAGCTCATGTCGCATGACGTGTGAAAATCAATGTTTCCCTATGGGAGCCGTCCTAACTAAGTCGGTCCGACTTTGAAAATGCTCCCTGTACTACTTTGGTCTGACTTTGATCCTACTTCAGCCCATTGACTATCACTGAAGTCGGATCAAAGTCAGATCGCCGTCTCGCATGATCCGTCTTTGGCATGCAACTTGTGCTCAGATGATCTTGAGGGGGAACTCTGCGCCAAATTTTAAATTAAAAAAATGCATGTGTTCCCCCTCCAAGAGCATACCAGGCCTGAAAAAATGGCGTGGGGGGTCCTCCAATCCATACCAGACACTTATCCGAGCACCAGGCCGCATGCCCTCAACATGGGGGGGTGGGTGCTTTGGGGCCCCCCACCCCAAAGCACCTTGTCCCCATGTTGATGAGGACAAGGGCCTCTTCCCGACAACCCTGGCCGTTGGTTGTCGGGGTGTGCGGGCGGGGGGCTTATCGGAATCTGGGAGCCCCCTTTAATAAGGGGGCCCCCAGAACCCGGGCCCCCCACCCTATGTGAATGAGTATGGGGTACATCGTACCCCTACCCATACACCTAGGAAAAAAAAGTGTCAATAAAAAAACACACCAGACAGGTTTTTAAAGTAATTTATTAGGCAGCACCAGGGGTCTTCTTCCGACTTCGGGGTCTCTTCCTTCTTCTCCGTGGTCTCTTCCTTCTTCTCCGTGCTCTCCGGCCTCTTCTCCGCGCTCATGCTCCGGGACTGTGACGACATAAGGGGCGGGGTCACCGGGTGACATCACTCGGTGACCGCGCCACATCCCTATATAAGTTGTTGTGGACCGCGCACGCGGCATTACAGCTGGAGAGAGCATCGTGTCAACATTGGAATAAGAGAAGAGGGAAGAAGACGGCGGAGAAGACCGGGCCACCACTAGCAAAAGAGTGGGCAAAAGAGTAGAAGATAGCGGAGGAGCCCGGCAGAAGATACCGGAGAGTGGGAGAAGAATCGGAGAGCGCAGAGAAGAGGCCGGAGAGCACGGAGAAGAAGGAAGAGACCCCCGAAGTCGGAAGAGGACCCCCGGAGCTGCCTAATAAATTACTTTAACCTCCCTGGCGGTATGATTATTTCGGATTTTAGGTGCTGAAAGCGGTACAATTATTTGGCATGGAAATTTGGCCTGTAATTCTTAACAATAACACACTTAAATCTGTCCACCAAGAGTCTAGTAGATATCCCGGGTATGATGAAGTTTGAAACACAAAATCATAAATTATAATATAATAAATAAATATAAATAATTAAAAAAAAAATAATATAATGATAATAAAATAAATTTCCCTACGATTCACTATCACTCAATTCTGCAAGTGTTCTAATTTACTATCGCTGTTTTCTAGCTGATCTAAAGCCACTTTTGATGTAAAGGGACATTTTTTGGTTTCTATGGACAATCTCAAGTTTCCAGGCAGAAAGAACAGTATATATAATATAAAACTGCATGCAGGGCATTGGACAAAGCACTGGGGACAAAAGGGATGTGAAATAATTTCATACAGTACTGTAATCTGTAAGAATACAGTACTGTATGTGTTATGATTTTTAAATTTTTTGAATTTGCCGCCAGGCTCCGCCCGTGCATCGCGATGCTCGCAGGGAATGGAGCCTGGCACAGAGAGGCTTCGGAGGAGGCGCTCGCTCGTCTCCACCCCTTTTCCTGCATGCTCGGATAAGGGTCTGGTATGGATTTGGGGGGACCCCCACGCCATTTTTTCGGTGAAGGGGGTTCCCCTTAAAATCCATACCAGACCCAAGGGCCTGATATGCCCTTGGAGGGGGAACCCATGCCGGTTTTTTATTTAAAATTTGGCGTGGAGTTCCCCCTCAAGATTCATACCAAACACAGTGCCTGCTATTGGCGGGGATCCAAGTCGGATCCCTGTTCATTGAAAGTCGGACTTATGTCGGCTTCAAGTCGCAGGGCAAAGTCGGATCCAAAGTAGGACGGCTGTCGTGTTGCACCAGTGTGAACAACCCGGCCTAAAACCTGGAAGCTGATTAGTTTCTATGCAGAGCTGTGTCAGATTTTGCACCATGCAATTTTAGTAAATAGCCCCCAATGTTTCCTAGTCATCAAGGTAGACATTCATTTTGACATAAAGTAAAATATATTGTAAATGTAGAATGGTTCCAACAAGAGTTGGAATAATATTTTGCTACTCTTATGCCCTGTACACACGGTCGGACATTGATCAGACATTCTGACAACAAAATCCATGGATTTTTTCTGACGGATGTTGGCTCAAACTTGTCTTGCATACACACGGTCACACAAAGTTGTCGGAAAATCCGATCGTTCTGAACGCGGTGAAGTAAAACACGTACGTCGGAACTATAAATGGGGCAATAGCCAATAGCTTTCGTCTCTTAATTTATTCTGAGCATGCGTGGCACTTTGTGCGTCGGATTTGTGTACACACGATCGGAATTTCCGACAACGGATTTTGTTGTAGGAAAATTTTATAGCAAGCTTTCAAACTTTGTGTGTCGGAAATTCCTATAGAAAATGTGTGATGGAGCCTACACACGGTCGGAATTTTTGACAACAAGGTCCTATCACACATTTTCCATCGAAAAATCCTAGCGTGTGTACAGGACATTAATATTGGAGGGATGCATCAGAGAAAATAATCATACAAACATATTTGCGCCAAAAAGCCCCACCAAACCCAAAAATCAGTGAAAAGTCAACATTTAAATAAATGACCACATCATTATTTTCAAATTCGTATATATGTTGGTAAGCAATGGTCCCTATTGAAATATGGTCTGTTACTATATTTAAAATATTATGACATTAATACACCTACTAAGTGTAGCAAAAATCAAGTATCAAGATCAGATCAAACTAATATTTGTAAATGTATAAATGCACTAAATATAAATAGCTAAATACAATTATGTACAATCATAAAAATCAGTAAGTGAAATATCTATAAACATTAAAAAAAAAACATAAATGTAGATATAAACAGATTATGATGATAATATGTCCATTGTGTGCAAAATCCTTCATATAAAATAAACCTGTAATTACAAAGAAATAATTCCTAAAATTAAATAATATTTGAAGCGCACTCCACGCTAATGTAGTTGACCAAAATCATAAACCTAATTGCCATAAACAATCACAATACTTAAAGTGTATAGCCAAAATTGAAAGTTAACATAAAATCATATGGACAATGTATTTAAAGTGGACTTTCATAAAATTGCAAGATCTGCTTTAATGACAACCCCTTCACCCCAGCCAAAAAAAAAGTTGTATTTTTTTCTTTTATTTGGGTGTGGGGGACTATCATTAAAGCATTTCCATGTAAGGTCCTCTTTAAAGAAGAAAAGAAGAAAGAGAAGAAAGAGAAGTAAGAGTCCACAGGCAGTATATCTCACAAAGAGGATTTTCAAAAAATAGCAGAAACAATGTTACCTGAGAAAAAATGTTGTTTCTATGTATTCAGCTTTTCTAATTTATTTACATCAAATTGAAACCTAATGGCGTGTACACACGATTGCACATTCCGACAACAAAATCCATGTTTTTTTTCCGACGGGTATTGGCTTAAACTTGTCTTGCATACACACGGTCACACAAATCTTGTCGGAAATTCCGAACGTCAAGAATGCGGTGACGTACAACACATACTACGAGCCGAGAAAAATTAAGTTCAATAGCCAGTGCGGCTCTTCTGCTTGATTCTGAGCATGCGTGGAACTTTATGCGTCGGAATTGTGTACACATGATCGGAATTTATGACAACTGATTTTATTACTGGAAAATTTGAGATCCAGATCTCAAATTTTGTTTGTAGGAAATTCCGACGGAAAATGTCCGATGGAGCCTACACACGTTCGGAATTTCCGACAACAAGCTCCCATTGAACATTTCTCGTCTGAAAATCCGACCGTGTGTCTGTGGCATAAGAGTGTAGATGCTCTACTATACAAGTAATATTGATTTTTTTGGTTGCTACTGTATATTTGTAGGATAACCTGGGCAACAAAAAATGGATACTGCATGGCCCCATTTTAAGAAATGTCATCCCTTATATTTATAATTTTTGCAACCAGTTACTTAAGACAGAACATAATTTAAGTGTTTTTCAGAGCAGTTTAATGTTACCTGACACAAAGTATATCCAAATAGAAATAGAACAGGAACAGTAAGTTGTTGTGATATATACAGCTGCTACTGCTAAATATTAAAAATAAAGCTTTAAAGTAAAAGATCAATAATAAAATAAATTATTCACATAACCTTCACATACAAACCCAATACATGAATGCAGTGTCACCATGAGAACCAAAGTATTGCAAACACATAGATAGGCATTCCACTAGGTGAATCACAAATTATTTCCACCTTACATAATTGTTTTATGACCACCCACTCCCAGCCTTAATACTATTTAAACCAATGACAATCTTATCTTTATTTCTTAGTTGCTGTAAGCGGCTTCAATAGACATCCACTATGCAGACGGAATGATAGTGTAGTACTATCAGAAATGGGGAGTTTTTGGAAATGTGTGTTTTGTTTGATTAATTTATTTATTCTTCAAGTTACATGGTAAGTAGATATTTCATTTCATTTGCTATTAGTTCTAGTATGTCTTTTCTTTTTTTTTTGTTGCTTTCTATGTCCTATACAAAAGATTTCTCTTCCTTTACTGTCTTGTACGGTTCTGTAGAAAAAACGGTAGTGAGAGGATATCTCACTAATGTGACGTATACCTGCCTTAGACAACCTTCACCTAAACACATGTCTCTATTAAAAGAAATAGAGGGTGAATCTCTCTAATGGTGACCTTCCCTCTATCCAAAAAAAAAAAAAGTTTTAAATACATTTTAACTATTAACAGAACGAGTTTACAGTTTGTAATCAGAATTGTGATAAGTAATGTTTTGTAGTTCATCTGGTAGCTGAAAAAGACCACCTTATGGTTCAGTTGTCCGCATAATTTGCATTATTCATTTTAATTGGATGTCAACTGAATGTTTATTCAAGTTTTAGATATAGTACGTTCAGCTGAGTCCTCTATTGATTTATTGGTTCCTTTTTAATGATTTCAGCAGTAAGACCTCCTAGCCCTAATACTATTTAAACCAGTGACTATCTTATCTTTGTTTTTTAGTTGCTGTAAGAGGCTTCAATAAATATCCACTATGCAGGTGGAATGATAGGGGGAGATTTACTAAAGTTGGAGAGTGCAAAATCCAGTGCAGCTCTGCACAGAAACCAATCAGCTTCCATGTTTTATTGTCAAAGCTTAATTGAACAAGCTGAAGTTAGAAGCTGATTGGCTACCATGCACAGCTGCACCAGATTCTAAGTGCTCCATTTTTAGTAACTCTGCCCCATAGTGTAGTACTATCAGAAATGGGGGACTTTTGGAAATGTTTTGTTTGGTTAATTTATTTTATTTATATACTTTATTTAAGTTTTACATGTATGTCGCGCTGAGTCCTCTATTGATTAATTGGTTCCTGTTTAATGATTTCAGTGGTAAGGCCTCCCAGCAGCAGTGGCTCTGTATCCACACCATGTTGCTTTCTCTGTATAATATAGAATAGATTACATTTTCATAGAGAGAGCATGACATTTTCATTACAACAAAGTGCTTGCAGACCTGGAAGCAACTGCGGATACAGAAAAAACATTAGGCGGCTTATTCTCCTGAACCTACCAAACCAATTTTGGCTGGAGTGGACTTAATAATCCACCCGAAGCTGGGGTTACTTGTAGATTAGTGCAGTTTTTGTTTGGAATTTACATTTGTCTTCAGTTAACTCAGCACATGTTTACTGCATGAGGAAAATTCATGGCATTTACAGATCTATAAATTCACACTTATAATTTTCATAAAGTTTTTTTTCTTTTTTAATGGAGTAAACATAACTGAAATGGATGCATACGGTGCATAGCAACAGCCAAGAAACACTTAGTATGAGCAAAACTGTGTGTAGGTAAAAATTTAACGAAAAAACATTTACATTTACTGCCAGTAACCATAAAACATTGTTTGCTGGTCATAGAAGTCAAGAGCAAACACATTAAACTACACAATTACAGGAATAGGTCAACTTTAACTGCCCCAATTATAAACAGCCAATAATTATTATGTCAATATACAACATTAGGGCTCGATTCACACTGCCGCGACTTGGGATCTGACTTGTGAGACTCCACATTGCGTGACATGTGAAATCGTGTGTTAGTCAATGAGATCTGTCTTAATTAGCACTACTGAAGTTGCTCCGACTTTAGAAAAGGTTCCTGTACTACTTCAAGGCGACTTCTATCTAACTTGTTCCCATAGACTTTAATTGAAGTTGCCTCAAAGTCGGATCCTCATATACTATATATTGTTGTGATTTGGATCTGACATTACAGGAAGATTACCCAGGTATTCCCTGAAAGTTGCTTCAGCCTAGGTTCACATTTGTGCGATCATAGACATCGCATGTGATTCGTACCCGCACTGCGGGGCCAATTTGTCCATGCAATGCGAGTTCAGCCATACAGTTGTATGGCTGAACTCGCATTGAATTTGCACAAAAAAGGTGCAGGGGCTTTTTTTCCACTGCACTGAAATCAGATCACATGGGTGTTCTCACCTATACAGTCCGATTCCTGTGCGAGTTCACAGTTTGTACTGCGATCTGTGAACTGATCTGGGTTTGGAACAATGTATTGTTGAATTAACAATGTATTGACACCCACAGTGGTTCACAGAGGGCAGTGTGAACTGCCTGCGAGGGAGATGCAATGCCGGATCCGGCTCTGTAATCGCGCTGGTTCCCGCATCGCACAAGTGTGAACCTTGGCTCAAAGTGTGAACCTTGCAAAGTGGCATCAAGTCCTACTCAAGTTGCTAGAAAATCTCCAGGAAATAACCTTGCAAAGTTGCACTGTAATGCCCTGTACACACGGTCAGATTTTCCGATGGAAAATGTGTGATAGGACCTTGTTGTCGGAAATTCCGACCGTGTGTAGGCTCCATCACACATTTTCCATCGGAATTTCCGACACACAAAGTTTGAGAGCTTGCTATAAAATTTTTCGACAACAAAATCCGTTGTCGGAAATTCCGATCGTGTGTACACAAATCCGACGTACAAAGTGCCACGCATGCTCAGAATAAACTAAGAGACGAAAGCTATTGGCTACTGCCCCATTTATAGTCCCGACGTACATGCTTTACGTCACCGCGTTCAGAACGATCGGATTTTCCGATAACTTTGTGTGACCGTGTTTATGCAAAACAAGTTTGAGCCAACATCCATAGGAAAAAATCCATGGACTTTGTTGTCGGAATGTCCGATCAATGTCCGACCGTGTGTACGGGGCATAAGTCACACAACTTTCAGGTCACGGCAGTGTGAACCACGCCTTAAGGTTGGTAATGCGGGCGCATTTATTATTGGTATAATAATTCTTACCCTCAATGGCCGTTAGATAGACCACATAAATATAGGCTGAATATATATCTAAATTATAGAGTATATATACAGTGGGGGAAAATAAATATTTGATCCCCTGCAGATTTCGGAAGTTTGCTCACTTACAAAGAAATGAATGGTCTATCATTTTTTATCATAGGTGTATTTTAAATGATAAAGACAGAATATCAACCAAAAATCCAGAAAAAACATATGATACAAATGTCATAAATTGAGTTGCAGTTCAGTGAGTAAAAAAATATTTGATCCCCAGTCAAAACATGATTTAGTACTTGGTGGAGAAACACTGCACGCGCAGAGGAAAGACGTTTCTTGTATTTGGTTACCAGGTTTGGTTTGCACACATCTCACGAGGGATTTTGGTCCACTAAAATCTTCTCTTAATCCTTAAAGGAGTTGTAAAGGCAGAAGGTTTTTTTTTTTTTATCGTAAGGCATTCTATGCCTTAAGATAAAAAAAAAACCTTTTGTGTGTAGCAGCCTTCCCAGCACCCCTCTAATTACTTACCTGAGCCCCATCTCTCTCCAGCGATGTCCATGAGTGTCTAAGCCATCCGGGACACTCCTCCTGATTGTCTGAGACACAGAAGTGGCGCTATTGGCTCCCATTGCTGTCAATCAAAGTCAGTCAGCCAATCAGGGGAGAGAGGGGGCGGAAGGCAGGACAGGGCTCAGTGTCTGAATGGATACACGGAGCGCTGACTTGGTTCGGGTGACCCCATAGGAAGCTACTTGCTTTGGTGGCACTCAATAAGAGGGAGGGGCCAGGAGCAGCAAAGAGGGACCCGAGAAGAGGAGGTTCCAGGCTGCTCTGTGCAAAACCAACTGCACAGAGCAGGTAAGTATAACTTGTCTGTTATTTATTTTTTATTTTTTTAAACAAGACATTACAATCACTTTAAGGTTTCTTGGCTGTCGCTTGGCAATTCGAAGTTTCAGCTCCCTCCATACATTTTCTATAGGATTAAGGTCTGGACATGGGCTAGGCCACTCTGTGACCTTTATATGCTTCTTCTTGAGCTACTGCTTTGTTGCCTTTGTTTTGGGTCATTGTCATGCCTTCTATGACCCATCTTCAGTGTTCTGAGGAAAAAAAGGTTATCATACAAGATTTTACAATACACAACCACATCCATTGGCCCTTCAATGCGGCAAAGTTGGCCTGTAACTTTAGCAGAGAAACAGCCCCAAAGCATATTGTTTCCACCTCTGTGCTGGACTGTAGGGATGGTGTTATTAGGAGCATAGTCAGCATTTTTCTTCCTCCAAATATGGCAAGTCAAGTTAATGTCAAAGAGCTCAATTTTGGTCTCATCTGACCACAACACTTTCTCTCAATCCTTTTCTGAATCAAGTAGATGTTTATTGGCAAATAGGGATGAGCCGAACACCCCCGGTTCGGTTCGCATCCAGAACATGCGAACTGGCAAAAAATTTGTTCGAACAAGTGAACACCATTAAAGTCTATGGGACACGAACATGAATAATCAAAAGTGCTCATTTTAAAGGCTTATATGCAAGTTTTTGTCATCAAAAGTGTTTGGGGACCCGGGTCCTGCCCCAGGGGACATGTATCAGTGCAAAAAAAAGTTTTAAAAACGCCCGTTTTTTCAGGAGCAGTGATTTTAATAAAGCTTAAAGTGAAACAATAAAAGTGAAATATTCCTTTAAATTGCGTACCTGGTGGGTGTCTGTAGTATGCCTGTAGTGGCGCTTTTTTCCCGTGTTTAGAACAGTCCGAGAGCAAAATGACATTTCTAAAGGGAAAAAAAAGTAATGAAGTAATAGCAGTGTCAGCTATAGTGAATTGTCTATGGGAGAAATCAAAAGTGCTAATTTTAAGGGTTAATATGCAAGTTATTGTCATAAAAAGTGTTTAGGGACCTGGGTCCTGCCCCAGGAGACATGTATCAATGCAAAAAAAAGTTTTAAAAAGGGCCATTTTTTCGGGCGCAAAATTACATTTCTAAAGAGGAAAAAAAAGTCATGAAGCAATAGCAGTGTTGGCTATAGTGAATTGTCTATGGGAGAAATCAAAAGTGCTAATTTTAAGGGTTAATATGCAAGCTATTGTCATAAAAAGTGTTTGGGGACCTGGGTCCTGCCCCAGGGGACATGTATCAATGCAAAAAAAGTTTTAAAAACGTCTGTTTTTTCGGGAGCAGTGATTTTAATAATGCTTAAAGTGAAACAATAAAAGTGAAATATTCCTTTAAATTTCATACCTGGAGGGTGTCTATAGAATGCCTGTAAAGTGGGTTAACGCTGTGGTTGCCACGGGTGACAGCACATGGTAAACAGTTCCTGAGCTGCAGGATTAGTACAAGTGTCTGCGGTTGAGGCAACTGGGTGAGCGAGCAGCAATAAAACTGACCTGAAGGCAACTCCCCCTGGTTGCTAAGGGCAACATCACTTGTTACTATGGCACTGAATTGCAGGCAGAGCACATAAGTCCTTTCTCAAGTTTACTTCCTCAACTGGTGGTGGAACAAAGCACAGTTCCCCGGCTCGATCAATCTTGGTTATTTGGGGCAACGGCTGACAGGTAAGCTGTGAACAGGTGATCCCAGACGATGCACCCAAATGTAGCCATGCCCCCGTAGAGGTTGCTGAATGTAGTGGTTCACCTGTCACTCTGCCCAGCCCAGCCCAACCCAGCATTCATCTCTCAGACACTCAGAGACATAGAACAGTTCATAAGCTTTGTTTTTTATTGAGGGGATTGAACTTGGATGGGAAATAGGGAAGTTATGGGATGCCCAGGAATATTCAGTGCAAACTTGCTTGCGACTTCTATATACACTCCAGTATATACATTCTTCTCTCCAGCACAAACTCTTGCTTAAGACCTCTTATCCTTCACTCCTCCAGCACTTCACTTGCTGCAGACTGTTACTCCACAAGCACTTCACTTACTGCAGACTGTTACTCCTCCAGACTAGCTAGCACCGCATGGTTGGGCCTGATATTAACTCAGCCAGGCCTCTGTGAACTGCCTTTTGCGGGTAGGGACCCTGTGGTGTAGAATAAGTTCAGGTGCTAACTCTCCTCTATTCAGCTACCACTCCCAAATAGCTCTCTTCAGGCCCTTCCAACCAGCCTGGCTGCAATGACCTTTTTCCACTGCCCTCCCCACAGTACTCACTCCTGGTTCTGCACCAATCTCAAACTGCAATCTCCCAGTTCTCTCAGGTGTGCCGCCCCAGTCCTCCTGACTGTGCTTATTCACCATCCCTCCTGGCTGTGATCAGTTGTCCTCCCTGCAGACTCTCGGAAGTGTTTTCTCCTGTTGTCCTCTTCTTGTTCTACCATGTGTCTCTCCTGCACCGATCTCAAACTGCAATCTCCCAATTCTCTCAGGTGTGCCGCCCCAGTCCTCACGACTGTGTTACTCGTTAGCTCATGGTATGTGGATTTTTTGCAGAGAATAAGGATACCATTTAATGTCACTTTAATTGTTGCTAACTACTACTAGCTTTACCATAAACTGGGTGAAATTGTGTTTTCTATGATCCCTTTCAGATGGGAGCCCAAGTAAACAATGCTTCATCACATTTACTTCGCTAAGTCCCCATTTATTATCTATTGAGGTGGCAATAAACATTATTGACAGTCCTTTGATCAGGCCAGTTTTAGCTGTAATGACCTAATATCTATAAGGCACCCTCAGACTCATTGGCTGCTACAGATACCCAAATCTAATCAGATGGTGTCAGCATGTACAAACTCTCTCTAGAGTTTACAGGCATGCTTGTTCTTCTTGAGAAATTTAGTCTTCTCCAAATTGAAGCAAGATCTGGTCCTATTGTGCCTTTGGAGGACTTATGTTGTCATAGTTGGCAAAATTATAGGTAGAGCCGTGTTTGGACCAATCATTGTCATGATTACTTTACAATTTGTTAAAGGGGTTTTAAACCCTCGTATTTTTTCACCTTAACCTCCTTGGCGGTATTCCCGAGTATGGCTCGGGGTGAGATTTCAGTACCATTCGCGGTAACCCCGAGCCACACTCGGGTTTGCTTCGCTGGATCTTGAAAGAGGTTACTTACCTTGTCCCCGGGATCCCGCGATGTACTCTCACTGTGTACGGCGGTCGGATCCACCGCTCGATCCTCTGTGTGTTCCAGCTTCCCTTCCCTGCAAGCATCACAATGCAGGGGGGTGGAGGCGGCGGCAGATTCAAAAAGTATAAATTACAACACACACCATACATTGTAATCTTATTGGATTACATTACTGTATCTAATAAATTGACCTCAGTTTGCCCCCCAGTGCTTTATCCAGTGCCTTTGCCTGCAGTTTTACTGTACTTTCTGTCTGGAAACTGCAGAACGACCATGACATCAAAAAAAGCACGCCTCTACCTCAAAAGCGGTTTATGATGTGCTGGAAAACAGCAATAGTGATACAGAATCACTTGCAGAATTGAGTGATAACGATTCGTGGGGAAGTTCGTCATCAGACACAGAAAGTGATTTCTGCGACGATCCTGCGACTGACATCAGTGATGTGTGGACTTGGTGCTCTATCGACTGCGGTACGGATCACGTAGCGCCCCCAAGATTCCCATTTACTGGAGCACCTGGTATCAAAGTGGATGTTGAGGATGACAACTCCTTGGCATACCTCCAACTATTTTTGACCGATGAGGTTATTGAAAAAATAGTTACGGTGACAAACTGGTACCAGTAGCAAAAAGCTGATACACCTCGGAGCTTTTTAAGGAGCAGGAAGTGGGAACCAGTGACCAAAGAGAACATCTGGAAATTTCTGGGCCTAATAATTCTTCAGGGTGTGAAGAATAGCCACTCCATTCTTTGGCACAGTCATGTCGGAGTACAAGTTTTCCCTGATAATGAAATATTTTCACTTTGAAAATAATGAAGCATTTGACGAAACTACTCATCCAGCCCCCAAACTCAAGAAGATTTGGGAGGTATATCTGATTATTATGAAAAATCATCAAATAGAAAAAAAAAAACAGAGCTATGTGCCAGATAGAGACATCAGCATAGACGAAAGTCTAATGCCGCGTACACACGAGCGGACTTTCCGGCATACTTGGTCCGGCGGACCAGAGTGTGCCGGACAATCCGCCCGTGTGTGGGCGGCGGCGGACTTTTCCGGCGGACTTTTTCCCAAAAGCCCGCCGGACCAAGATTTGAAACATGTTTTAAATCTTTCCGTCGGACTCAGTTTCGGGCGGAAAGTCCGCTCGTGTGTGTGCTGGTCCGACGGAAAGCCCGCTCGTGTGTAGGCTGGTCCGACAGACCAAATACGACACGAGGGCATGGTATTGCATCTCGCGCTCGCTGCAATAGGAAAAACAAATCTTCCTATTGCGGCGAGCGCGGGGCATACCAGGCCCTTAGGTCTGGTATGGATTATAAAGGGGAACCCCGCTACGCCGAAAAAACGGCGTGGGGCCCCCCCTAAAATCCATACCAGACCCCGATCCGAGCACGCAGCCTGGCCGGTCAGGAAAGGGGGTGGGGACGAGCGAGCGCCCCCCCCCCTCCTGAACCGTACCAGGCCGCATGCCCTCAACATGGGGGGTGGGTGCTTTGGGGGAGGAGGGCGCCCTGCGCCCCCCCCCCAAAGCACCTTGTCCCCATGTTGATGAGGACAAGGGCCTCTTCCCGACAACCCTGGCCGTTGGTTGTCGGGGTCTGCGGGCGGGGGCTTATCGGAATCTGGGAGCCCCCTTTAATAAGGGGGCCCCCAGATCCCGGCCCCCCACCCTATGTAAATGAGTATGGGGTACATGGTACCCCTACCCATTTACCTAGGAAAAAAGTGTAAGTAATAAAACACACTACACAGGTTTTTAAAATATTTTATTAAACAGCTCCGGGGGGGGGATCTTCCTCCGGCTTCGGGGGTCTTCTTCCGGCTTCGGGGGTCCCTCCGCTTCATCTTCTCCCGGCGTCCGGTTGGTTCTTCTCCGCTCTCCGGCCTCTTCTCCCGGTGTCGCAGGTCTTCGGCCGGCCCCTCCGCTCTCTTCATGTAGCTCTATTGCGAGCGGAGGTCCGGACTTCTGGGCTTCTTGGCTTCTTGGCTTCTTGGCTTCTCTTCTCTTCTCTTCTCCCAGATGTTGACACGACGCTCTCTCCGGCTGGACTGGTGTCTGAGGGCTGCGTTGTGACTTATATAGGCGGAGACCCCGCCCCCATATGATGTCACAGTCCCTGGGCATGCTGGGACTGTGACGTTTTAGGGGGCGTGGTCGACCACGCCCCCTAAAACGTCACAGTCCCAGCATGCCCAAGGACTGTGACATCATATGGGGGCGGGGTCTCCGCCTATATAAGTCACAACGCAGCCCTCAGACACCAGTCCAGCCGGAGAGAGCGTCGTGTCAACATCTGGGGGAAGAGAAGAGAAGCCAAGCCAAGCCAAGAAGCCAAGAAGCCAAGAAGCCCAGAAGTCCGGACCTCCGCTCGCAATAGAGCTACATGAAGAGAGCGGAGGGGCCGGCCGAAGACCTGCGACACCGGGAGAAGAGGCCGGAGAGCGGAGAAGAACCAACCGGACGCCGGGAGAAGATGAAGCGGAGGGACCCCCGAAGCCGGAAGAAGACCCCCGAAGCCGGAGGAAGATCCCCCCCCCCGGAGCTGTTTAATAAAATATTTTAAAAACCTGTGTGGTGTGTTTTATTACTTACACTTTTTTCCTAGGTAAATGGGTAGGGGTACCATGTACCCCATACTCATTTACATAGGGTGGGGGGCCGGGATCTGGGGGCCCCCTTATTAAAGGGGGCTCCCAGATTCCGATAAGCCCCCGCCCGCAGACCCCGACAACCAACGGCCAGGGTTGTCGGGAAGAGGCCCTTGTCCTCATCAACATGGGGACAAGGTGCTTTGGGGGGGGGCGCAGGGCGCCCCCCTCCCCCAAAGCACCCACCCCCCATGTTGAGGGCATGCGGCCTGGTACGGTTCAGGAGGGGGGGGGCGCTCGCTCGTCCCCACCCCCTTTCCTGACCGGCCAGGCTGCGTGCTCGGATCGGGGTCTGGTATGGATTTTAGGGGGGACCCCACGCCGTTTTTTCGGCGTAGGGGTTCCCCTTTATAATCCATACCAGACCTAAGGGCCTGGTATGCCCCGCGACGGGGCTCGCAAGGTGTCAATCTAGCCGATAAAAGCGGCAAGATTGACATCCTTTTCTAGTCCCGTCGCACCTGAGTCACGTTCAAAATGAACGGACTTGTCCGTGTGTGGGCAAGTCCGTTCATTCTGAAAGTCCGCCGGAACTCCGGCGAAAGTCCGTCGGAAAGACGGGCGGACTCAGCCCGCCGGAAAATCCCGGCGTGTGTGGGCAAGTCCGTTCGTTTTAAAGTCCGGCGCACCTGGCGGACAAAGTCCGTCGGAAAGTGTGCCGGACCAAGTAGGATAGAAAGTCCGCTCGTGTGTACGCGGCATAATAGCCTACAAGGGAAGGCTCAGCTGGATACAATATATAGCGTCAAAGAGGGCACGATTTGGCATAAAAAGTGAATCGAGCACTGGTTATATTTGGAATTCTGTCCTATACACCGGTAAGGGAACCAAATTCAACCAAAAATACAGTCATTATGGAATGGCAACCTCTTCAGTTCTTTCATTGATTGAGCCATTGCTGAATCAGGGCTATTGTGTAACTACAGACAATTTTTACACATCTCCTGAACTCTATTGCCGCATACACACGGAATTTCCGACAACAAATGTTCGATGTGAGCTTGTTGTCGGAAATTCCGACTATGTGTAGGCTCCATCGGACATTTGTTGTCGGAATTTTCTACAACAAAAATTTGAGAGCTGGCTCTCAAATTTTCCGACAACAAAATCCGTTGTCGTAAATTCCGGTCGTGTGTACACAATTCCGATGCACAAAATTCCACTCATGCTTGGAATCAAGCAGAGGGGCCGCAATGGCTATCGAACTTTATTTTTCTCAGCTCGTCGTACGTGGTGTATGTCACCGCTCTGTTGACGTTCGGAATTTCCGACAACATTTGTGCGACCGTGTGTATGCAAGACAACTTTGAGCTAACATCCGTCGGAAATAAATCCAGGATTTTGTTGTCGGAATGTCCGATCGTGTGTATGCGGCAAAAGAGTTCCTTCTACAGAAAAAAACGGATGCCTATGGAACCGTTAGGGCTAACCAGCGTGACATGCCGCCAACCTTTGGCAATAAGAAGCTCAAGACAGGAGAAATGGTTGCCTGGCAGAAAGGCAAAATGATGGCACCGCGATGGTGTGACAAAAAAGATGTGTGCCTAATGAGTACAATCCATAACACCTCCGCTGTCATGGTACACACAAAAGGTGGGAAAGACATCATGAAACCACAAGTGGTTATAGACTACAACAACACCATGGGAGGTGTTGACAGATCTGACCAGGCAATGACATTTTATCCAGCCATGAGAAAACAACAAAAAAAATATTATAAGAATATCTTCAGGTATCTTCTTGAACAATGCCTATGGAATGCCTTCATTCTACTAAAAAAAGAGTAACAAGCCTATGGTTCAAGCTGACTTTGTTTGGAAAGTTGCAGAACGTATCTTTCTAGACCACCAAACACCAACGGCTGCAAACAGAGCTGGATGTCATGCTGCTGGTGTTGTCAACCCGGAACGCCGGACTGGTTGTCACTTTATGGACCACATCCCACCAATTGAAAATAAGGCAGCACCCACAAGGATGTGCGTAGTTTGTTGCTCAAAGCATGATGACACTAGAAGGAAAATCCGAAAAGAAACCAGGTACTATTGTCCTGATTGTGACGTTGGACTTTGTGCAGTCCCATGTTTCAAAATTTACCATACCCGGGATGTTTACTGAAGCAATATTATTAGTAATATTGCACCCTTGTTTGGCCCAAAAAAATGTCAGTGTTTTTGATTTGATTATATTATTGACTAAAATGTATTGAATAAAATGTATTATTATTATATATTATTTGATATTATTTTTAGTTATCTATTATATTATGTAGCACTAACTCGCGGTGGAGCTGCAGATTTTTAGAGGGCTGTTACCATCACCTTTTTACCTGTAATTTCACCAGTACCGGGTCTAGAGTCCCGTTGAGCTTAATATCAGACAATGTAGGCACCAGTCACTTGAGTACTTTTCCAATGCTTTAATGGGAGATAACTGGAAGAAGTAGCAGGAAAGAGATAGAAGAAGAGTTGCAGGGAAGTTCAAATACCTTTTCCTGGCGTAGCACTGAGGAATTTAAATCTTTGGGATTAATATATCCTCAGCTCAGGATTAAATCTTTGCCGCCCGGATAGGTCTCTCTCACCAACCTAGCAGCCAGAAAGCAGCACGAACAAAAAGTCTCTGCCACAGACTTGGATGAAACAAAACTGTACGATCCCCTGCCACAGGATGTAGTAGTTTTCGATGAACAGCAAACACCAGAACCTTTAAGCTGACCGGCAGTACTTGTGCGGTAGAGTAGTTTAAGATGCGTCCTCCAATCGAGTCACCAGGCCCTTCTTAAAACCAGCCTTGCATGGTCCCTTCCAAGGTGGGTCCTCCCCTGGATCTTCCCGATTGTCCGGCTTCTTCCCGCAGGACAGACAGCACAAGACCATCCCAGCGAAAGCAGGCCCCAGACAGGCTTCTGGGTCTACCCGCTCGGGCTGCCGCAAAGCAACCCTCCAGGCCGGAGGGCCGCGAGCTAGAACTCACTAACACATGCCTCTAGGCCAGGAGGGCCACGAGGTAAAGATTTTTGAAGCATGGCGTCTGTCCCATAAATACTCTCTCCCAGAATGCAACCCGGAGGACCACCTCCACCGAGTTGTCACCGGGACAGAAGAGCACTCATATGTTTCAGCTTGTTGCTTTCCAACACCGACCCAGAGTGACAACGACACCCACAGGCAGAATGTGGAACTGCACACAACACAGCCAAACTGGAACAGAGGCTAATCTAACTGTAAATTAAATCTGAACTATGTACAGCACAGACAATCCACTAAATTTACCTATAAGCGGTAGATTGGAAAATCTACCAGCGCTACAATTATAATTTAGGATTTTGTGTTTTAAACTTTATCATACCCGGGATGTCTACTAGACTCTGGTTTGGACAGATTTAAGTGAGTTATTCCTAAGAATTACAGGCCTACAATATAAAACGCCCAATTTCCAAAATAATTGTACTGTTTTCAGCACCTAAAATCCGACATAATCATACCGCCAGGGAGGTTTATGCATCATATACATTAAGGTGAAAAAACACCTGGCAGTCACTGTCCCCCTAGCCCCCCCCCCATTTTACTTACCTGGGCCCCTTCATCTCCTCGGTGGGGACGCGCTGTCCCTCTCTCCATGGGGTCCCGGCTCTTGATTGGATAGATTGATAGCAGCACAGCCATTGGCTGCTGTCAATCAAATCCAATGACGGGGGCGCCAGGGGACAGGGCCGAGTCTGGAATTCGTGTCTGTGGATGCAAATTCTGGACTCAGGAGTGCACCTGCAAGGTAACCCCCTCAGGAGAGCACTTCTCCTAGGGGGTTATCAGATGCGGGATGGAGTCGTGAGAGACGCCGGGGGACCCCAGAAGACGATGTTTAGGGCTACTCTGTGCAAAAGGAGCTGCACAGTGGAGGTAAGTATGATATGTTTGTTATTTAAAAATAATAAAAAATGATCCTTTACAATCACTTTAAGCCTGGACAAGGTTTACTTCACTTCGCAGCCCTTCTCTCTTTATTGAATCAGGCCCAGTAGGTAGGGATGGGCGAACAGTTCGGCCCGAACTTTGGTTGTTCAGATGTTCCACGAACACTGAACAATATGTGGTGTTCGGGGCAAATTCGAAAACCGTCGGAACACCGTTAAAGTCTATGGGACACTAACATAAAAAATCAAAAGTGCTCATTTAAAAGGCTTATATGCAAGTTATTGTCATAAAAAGTGTTTGGGGACCTGGGTCCTGCCCTAGGGGACATGTATCAATGCAAATTTTTTTTCAAAAACGGCCGTTTTTTCGGGAGCAAAAAAAATGGCAAAGTGCAAAGTGAAACAATAAAAATTTTTTTAAAAAGTGGCAGGCCGCAGGAATAGAGGGGGGACGAGAGAGCGCCCACCTTCCTGAACTGTACCAGGCCACATGCCCTCAACATGGGGAGGCTTTGGGGGCTACCCCAATTTTTTTTAAATTTGGCGCAGGGTTCCACTTAATTTCCATTCCAGACCTGAAGGGCCTGGTATGGATTTTGGGGGGACCCCCACACAATTTTTTTTTTAATTTTTGGTTTGGGGTTCCCCTTAAAAAGGGCCTGGTAAAGGACTGGGGGGTGGGGACCCCATGCTGTTTTTTTTCAATGAGTTTTATCTATATTGCCGAGACCCAACAATTCATTACAGCCGCGATCAGTTTTAAATGACAAATTTTCCTTTAGAAATGTCATTTTACTGTGGTACTGTTCTAAACACGGGAAAAATGTGCCACTTTACAGGCATACTATAGACACCCACAAGGCACAATATTTAAAGGAAAATTTCATTTTTATTGTTTCACTTTAAGCATTAAAAAAAAACACTGCTCCCGAGAGTGTCCATTTAAAAAAAAAAAATTGCATTGATAGGTGTCCCCTGGGACAGGACCCGGGTTCTCAAACACTTTTTATGACAATAACTTGCATATAAGCCTTTAAAATGAGTACTTTTGATTTTTCATGTTCGTGTCCCATAGACTTTAACAGTGTCCGTGTGTTCGTCCGAATTTTTAGCCTATTCGGTATGTTCTGGTGCAAACTGAACTGGGGGGGTGTTCGGCTCATCCCTACCAGTGGGTACCCTCTATTATGATAATACACTATTTCAGAAACATTCTTTTGTGATATAAGGTGCAGAGAGATGGTATGATTGACTGTACTCTAGCACTTCATAGGTGTTTGAGAAAAACATTTTAAAAAAAATGTAAGCATTTTGTCTTTAATTGCATTCACATACAGTTAAAAAATGAAAAGTACCCTTCAAATTCTTGAATGTAAAGTAACAAACACATACTGGATGTTGTGGAAGGTGATCCCTAGGGCTGCTTTCTGATATTGATAGGTGGCAAAGTGGCAATTTTGGAGCAATAGATCTTGTAGTTGCAAATACATGATCAACATGTATAAATCCAAAAGTGGTCCATATAGAGAATTTGGTCTAGAGTTTAAGGTCACAGAAGGCAAGGGGAGCACTTTTTACATCTGGTGGAAATGAGATTTAACTTCCAAATACGGAAAGGCTTCTTCACAGTAAGAGCTGTGAAAATGTGCAATAAACTCCCTCAAGAACTAGTTCTGGCCAGCATAGTAGATTGTTTTAAAAAAAAAAAAGGCCTGGATTCTTTCCTAAATGTACAAAATATAACTGGATACTAATATTTATAGTTATTAACATCAGGGATAGTTGATCCAGGGAATAGCCTCCTGGGGGATCAGGAAGTATTTTTTCCCCAATGGAGATAAGGGGATCATGCTTTTTTGCTCTCTTTTCTTGCCTTCCTCTGGATCAACTGTGGGTATCAGATTGTTAATATATGGATGTTTTCCATTTGTGCATGTGTGTTTTTTCTGTTGATTGAACTATATGAACTTGTGTCTTCATTCAACCTGATTAACCGACTAACTATGTAACTACACCCCAACCCCACAAGGAATAGATGCAATGGTCATGACCCAAGGGTACATGCTGTTTTCATCTATTGACTAACATCACTGCACACAGAAACTCTCTAGTGCAATGACACTACTGAGATAAACATGACGATAAAACAGCTACAATTATATCATTGCACTACAAGGCCCTATTATTTTCTTTCACATGACAGATAGCATCCGTTATTTTCTAGAAGTGAACAATGCAGGAATTTTAGGCTCACATTCCATTCCTTCAAACATGCTAAACTCTGAAAGTGATAAAATTAAAATCTCAAGTATTAAAAATTCATTCTTAAGCCCCATACACACGATAGGACTTTGTACAAACTTTCCCTTGGATTTTGGTACAAAGGGAGTTGGCCAGAAGTTTGTCTTGCATACAGACGACAGGACTTTTCCAGCCAACTTTCACCAAATCACGTGGTTTTTCAGCTCTTTACCACCACCCTTTGGTCAACTTCTGTATTGTTGTCTGATATTGAGTCAATTTTGCCACTTTTATTGGCGAGATTGACACCTTGCGAGCCGGGTTCACACTGGTGCGGGGATCTGACTTGGATCCTGGCCATTGCCAGGCACTGTGTTTGGTATGAATCTTGAGGGGGAACTCCACGCCAAATTTTAAATAAAAAACCGGCATGGGTTCCCCTCCAGGGGCATACCAGGCCCTTAGATCTGGTATGGATTTTAAGGGGAACCCCCTACACCAAAAAAACGGCGTGGGGGTCCCCCCCAAATCCATACCAGACCCTTATCCGAGCACGCAACCTGGCCGGTCAGGGAAGGGGTGGGGACGAGCTATGACCATGCCCCCTTATGAACTCACAGTCCCAGCATGCCCCAGGACTGTGATGTCATAGGGGGGCAGGGTCACCACCTATATATGTCATAGCAGAGCACACAGACAGCATTACAGCCAGAGAGAGCGTCGTGCCAACATCTCTGGAAGAGAAGAGGGAAGAAGACGATCCAGATGTCCGGGCTCCTCCACTAGCAAAAGAGCGGCAAAAGAGCAGAAGATATCGGAGGAGCCCGGCAGAAGGAAGAAGGCACCGGAAAAGAACCAGAGAGCTCGGAGACGACACCAGAGAGAGAGAGAAGAGGCCTGAGAGACCCCGGAAGTCGGAAGAAGACACCCGAAGTCGGAAGAAGACCCCTGAAGTTGGAAGAAGACCCCGGAGCTGCCTAATAAATTAATTTTAAAATCTGTGTAGTGTGTTTTATTTTTTTGACACTTTTTTCCCTAGGTGCATGGGTAGGGGTACGCTGTACCCCATACTCATTCACATAGGGTGGGGGGCCAGGATCTAGGGGCCCCCTTATTAAGGGAGGCTCCCGGATTCCGATAAGCCCCCCGCCCGCAGACCCCGGCCAGGGTTGTCGGGAAGAGGCCCTTGTCCTCATCAACATGGGGATAAGGTGCTTTGGGGTGGGGGGGCCGCAGGGCGCCCCCTCCCCCAAATCACCCACCCCCCATGTTGAGGGCATGCGGCCTGGTACGGCTCAGGAGGGGGGGCACTCGCTTGTCCCCACCCCCTTTCCTGACCGGCTGGGCTGCGTGCTCGAATAAGGGTCTGGTATGGATTCGGGGGGACCCCCATGCCGTTTTTTCGGCATAGGGGGTTCCCCTTAAAATCCATACCAGACCTAAGGGCCTGGTATGCCCCCAGAGGGGAATTCCCTCTTGCGCTGGCCGAAATAGGAAAATTTGTTTTTCCTATTGCAGCCAGTGCGAGATTTACAGTACCCTGTCTCCGAGAACCAGCGCGATGGGTTCGCTCTGGAAACATTCTCGCGGCCGCGTACTGTAGTTTGTACAAAAGTCCGATGCTTTTGTGTACACACGATCGGACTTTGCTCCATCTGACTTTTGTTGCCGGAAAGTTTGTCCGTTCGCACAGCCAACAAAAGTCCAATGGAAACAGAAAAAGTTTGTCCAATGGAGCGTACACACGGTCGGATGTTGCTCCAAAACAGCTAATTTGCATGTTTGTTGTCAAAAAGTCCAGTCATGTGTACGGGCCTTTAGAGTCATACTTTAAGGCACACACAAGGAACAGCAACAAATGTTCTTAACCTATCTTTTGATATGCCTTATTCTACGCATGGAATGTTTTACTGAGATAAATTTCTGAAACATGGAAAGATTTATAGAACATATTTAAGATATGTTTGCAAATGTAGTCTGAAAAAGTTTACATTTGAATATTTGTCTACTGCAAGAATTTTCTCCTTGGAGTGGGGCCAAGGGCTGTGGTAGCCAATTGCAAGTGAGCACTCACACAGAGACCAATTGAAAATAAAAGTTCTTGTATTTTTAGAAATAGGAATAGTGTATCACAGAGTTACAGGAGAACTTTTGGTAACAATTGCAGTAATAGCTGAGGTAACACTGGCAATGACTAATACTCCTCTCCAATACAGCACAGAATCAGACAGGGAGTCCAGGCATTTATGGCAAGGGTTGCATCATAAGTCCCATAGGAAATCACAGGCTTGTAACAGCTTGACACACAGACCAGGAATGCAGCAGTAGTTATTTTAGTTACACGGTAAGGCATTTGTTCAAAAGGGGCCTCCTTTATTAGGTCAGCATCTGCTGGAGGGGTGCTGACTGGTAATATATTTAGTGGTCAGTGGTTGGAGAGTCAGTCCCGTCAAGTCACCGTGCGTCAAAGGGGGGCGGGGTCACCAGGTGGCCCCGCCCCCCGTTATTTAAGAACCGTCAGACGAGGAGACGCCGTCACACAGCGGGAGCCTCCCTCCATGCCAGCATGGGTGCGGAGCGGCCCGGAGAAGAAAATGAAGAAGAGAAGAAGAGAAGAAAAGAAGAAGAGAAGAAGATGAAGAAGATGAAGAGAAGAGCGGGAGCCTCCCCCCATGCCATGGGTGCGGAGCGGCCCGAGGAGAAGAAGATAGAAGACGCCTCGGAGGAGATGCTGGACGAGAACACCAGAGGAAGAACCAGAAGAGCCAGAAGAACCAGAAGAAGAAGATGAAGGAAGATAGAAGAAAGAAGAAGCATTTAAATAAAGGAATTGTCAAAAACTGTCTCTTGTCATTTTTAACATTTTTGACAGTTTTTTAGTGAAATGGTAGGGGTAAGTACCCCCTTACCATTTCACACGGGGGGGCGGGATCTGGGGGTCCCTTTGTTAAAGGGGGCTTCCAGATTCCGATAAGCCCCCCACCCGAAGACCCCCACAACCACTGGCCAGGGTTGTGGGGATGAGGCCCTTGTCCTCATCAACATGGGGACAAGGTGTTTTGGGGGGCTACCCCAAAGCACCCTCCCAATGTTGAGGGCATGTGGCCTGGTATGGTTCAGGGGGGGCGCACTCTCATCCCCCCCCTCTTTTCCTGCAGCCTGCCAGGTTGCATGCTCGGATAAGGGTCTGGTATG
Source organism: Aquarana catesbeiana (assembly GCF_042186555.1). Lineage (NCBI taxonomy): Eukaryota > Metazoa > Chordata > Amphibia > Anura > Ranidae > Aquarana > Aquarana catesbeiana. Next base: position 249,428,371 of record NC_133327.1, on the reverse strand, counting down.
GATTTTTGGGGGGACCCCACGTCGTTTTTTTTGGGTTTTTTTGGCGCGGGGTTCCCCTTAAAATCCATACCAGACCTAAGGGTCTGGTATGGAATTTAGGGGGAACCCCACGTCATTGTTTTTAAAATTTTGGCCGGGGTTCCCCTTAATATCCATACCAGACCTGAAGGACCTGGTATGGAATTTAGGGGGACTCCCACATCATTTTTTTTTTTTAAATTTTGGTTCGGGGTTCCCCTTTGGGGAATTCCCATGCCGTTTTTATCAATAAACTTCTATGTGTATTGTCGGCAATGCAATAGCCGCGAGTAGTTTTAAATGGGTTTTTTCCTTTGAAATGTCATTTTGCTGTCAGACTGTTCTAAACACGGGAAACATGCGCCCCTTTACAGGCATACTACAGACACCCCCCAGCTACGAAATTTAAAGGGATATTATACTTTTATTGTTTGACTTTAAGCATTATTAAAATCACTGCTCCTGAAAAAACGTCTGTTTTTAAAACTTTTTTTTGCTTTGATCCATGTCCCCTGGGGCAGGACCCGGGTCCCCAAACACTTTTTATGACAATAACTTGCATATAAGCCTTTAAAATTAGCACTTTTGATTATTCATGTTCGTGTCCCATAGACTTTAACGGTGTTCGCGTGTTCGAACAAACTTTTTTCCTGTTCGCATGTTCTGGTGCGAACCGAACAGGGGGGTGTTCGGCTCATCCCTAGTGACATCACTACTGTGGATTTATATATATATATATATATATATATATATATATATATATATATATACATGCTTCTTACTGTATGTATTAGTATGAAAGTGTTGTACTAGATTGGCTATCCATCTACGTTGGAAATCTAAGGATTAAAGCCAAAGCTTAATCTGTGTTCTCATTTTCTTCATTAACATGCTAATTAAATTTTTAAGGAAAACCTTCCTGTTTCTTTACATACCTTACCTACCTTATTTTAGATCAAGCAATGTTATTACTAAGCCTTTGTACTTCTCTATGATTTGCAGACAGACCGTGACTGGTGGGAGGGGCTTACAGGGTGCTGTACATAGCTTCCTGAAAATATCACCACATTCTGCCTCAGTACTTCTTAGTCCTCAGCCTTGACACAAGCATATATGCTTTGATGCGTTGATGTCAGTCTTTAGGAGTGGGCTTTCATACAGTATGCAGGCTGCATTTGCATGCAACCTGCCCTGTTTTTATGCCCACATGTGATATTGAACCTCCATGATTAAAATAACTGTATTTCACTGAATGGAAGTGGAGGGTCAGAAACAGTAAGGCAAGCTGGGAAAGTGCTAGATGAAGCTGGACATTCTCCAGCCAGAGACTAAGATACCTAACTTGCTGAACCTACTAGTGCACACTATCCTAAGTAATTTTGCGTCTATAACAACCCCTTCACTGCATCACATTAATTGATAATTCGGCTTATAAATCACAAAGCACTAACAGTGTGCATTTCATAGCAGATATATTTTTTAGCTGTTGTGACACGCTATTGAGGGGCAGTGGTCATGCATAAGAATACATATCCAAGCCTTTACAGAATATTTGTGGATATGCAGTATGACTATATTTTATTAAAATAATGCTTAGCTAAGTGGCTCCTTTTAATGTTAGGGCTGCATGGTATTTACTACTACTCATTTACTGGGAACCTTTTTCTTACTGTGTACATAAAGAGCAATAGGAGAAAATCATACAACTGGTATCTGAATCATTGACATAATTAGTCATAAAATATTTGTTTTAGAAATATGTTAGAATCAGTAAACTTGCAATTTAGAATGTAATATTCTCATTATTGTTGTTTGTTTATTTGTGTGATGGACTTTCCAGCACCCAGCTTGGGTGCTTCCTTCAGTATACAGCTGCCTCCAGTCTAGAATCAGGTATTATAGGGGAATATTGCACCCAAGATCTAGACGACACTAGCTTAGGTGCAAACCGGAACTCACATTATTGTTAACTCAGAATATATTCCATATACCACACAAAATCAGATAAGAGCTTGATCATATTATGCAAATAGTAAGATGATTAAGATAGCTAAGGAACAGCCAACATAAACAGTAATATAATTGAATAGTAAGCTAACTAGTCACCTAGACAAACCTAGGTGACTCAGTGCCCACCCAGACCATTTGGCACTAGTTCCCCAGTAAGAGTACCTAGGGCTGTCCAAATCTCTAAAGGATTAGCAGACAGACAGAAACAATAGGTGACTCAATTAACAATTATAATTCACACAATGTTGGAAATGATACCATGGGAGAAAGACACCTTGGTATACACATTATAACAGGAGACCCCAGCATCAAGTTGTTTTGAGATGATTATATTAACATCTGCTCTGAGTCTCACAGTCTAAAGCAGTCATTTCTGGTTTGGGCACAAAGGTCCCAAATCTGAATCCAGATCCTAGGTTCCCAGAGTCTGTGTGTTTTGGGAAAACATGGACACGAGTCTGAAGCAAGACCATGCCATGGGTCCCCCATGCACACTCCTCCCAAGAATAGGCAAGAGGCTATCCTGTAGTCCCCTTCAAAAGCCCCTGTCCTGGTTGGGTCTGTCACAATTTGTTTTTTTATTTTGTTTACCAAAATGGCTTTGTTCAATCAATGAAGTTCTTTTATTATGGTGAAGTGTTAGAAAGTGGCCCACTGGAAACAGGATTAACCAAGGTGGAGTACTTCTTTAAACATTAAGCTATTGCTTTTCTCCAAGGATAAAAGATAGCTATTTTACCATGTTATAAAAAAATATTGTGGAGTGTTATGTCATTTAGTATAATAATTAGTCACAGTTCTAGCCAAAGTCCACAACAGTTGTCCTAAACATTGCCCTCTTGCATTCCCTGTGCTTATAACAGAGTTGAGCAATATAGTAATCATATCCCTCAGATGACGTTTGAGAGTCTACTGGCAGCTAGACAAGTGATTTAATTGCTTTGATTATCAGGTCAAACTATAAGCAATTCAGCTGGCTTGGCTAACAATGCATTGTTCCACAAATATGCAATATGCCAGTTGTACTAATTTTGTCAACATAAAGGGTAATTCGAAAAGTTTCATATTTTATTCTGCAAAGATTTTATTAGAATGAAAGAACTCTAGTCATACTCAAACCACTACTACTATTTTTTATGTACTGGGAAAAGTGGCTAAAAACATTATGCAGAACTGTAGCAAGGCACATCGACAACAACTCCTGCCATAATTTGCAAGCTGCACATCTCTCCGCCTCACTGACAGTTCCCCAATACCGGTTGCCAATCTGTTGGCTACTTCTTCTGTCCTGAGGAATGTCCCAAAACTTTTGCACATGCAGGCTGGAGGTACATCATCCTAGCACCCAGCTCCATTCTCAGCACCTTACATGCCAAAAGTGGGCCATGATTCTTCGCCTCACTGTGCATGTGCCTTAGACAATATACACATAAACATAACATGTTGCAGATACACTCCTTAGAGGTGGTGGCTGCCTTTTTTCAAGCTAAGAACATTTTCAGCAAATACAGAAAATACCCGTTGATCTTACCAGAAATCCCATGTTCTTGTCACTTTTCGTGAGTGGCACAGAAGAATATCTTTCTTCCTAGTTATCCTCTGTAAAATTTCCCTGCCCCACATGAAATGGAGATGAAGGGATATAAAAATGTTTGTAGTTCATATCCAGAGAAGAAAGTGACAACCATAGCTCCCTCCATGGATTCAGTGGACTAACAAAACCGCTCAAAGACAGGGAGGGTTGTTATTTGTAGGATCACTAGGTAAAAATGATGCAAGAGAAGCTTGGAAAACTAACAGTCAGCACATGAAGGACTAGAAAGTTGAAATATATTTATTTTTTTATTTTAGATACTCCTAAAGTATATAATGTTTTAAGAGCTATTTGCTATCTGTTAGCTATTTTGCAGGAACAAGCAGGAGCAAGACCATATCAAGTGCACACTGAAATCACTAAGGCTCGGTTCACACTATTGCGAATTGGATGTGGATTTCCCCGCATCTAATTTGCATGACAGGAAATTGTGACCGGCTCACTATGGAGACGGTTCACATATCTCCATTGCAGCTGCGGAGCGACCTGCACTTTGTGCGTCTTTGGCTATGTTTCAGAGCCAAATTCAGGCAAAAATTTCTCCCTGATTCATTCCTGAAACAGAGAACAGGGACGCACCAGACCCATGCTGCGAGCCGTATCCGTCGGAGGTGTGAAACCAGCCTCAGGGGTTCATTCACACCATATGTGTTATGCCCTGTACACACGGTCGGACATTGATCGGACATTCCGACAACAAAATCCATGGATTTTTTCCGACGGATGTTGGCTCAAACTTGTCTTGCATGCACACGGTCGCACAAAGTTGTCGGAAAATCTGATCGTACTGAATGCGGTGATGTAAAACACGTATGTCGGGACTATAAATGGGGCAGTAGCCAATAGCTTTCGTCTCTTAATTTATTCTGAGCATGCGTGGCACTTTGTGCGTCAGATTTGTGTACACAGGATCGGAATTTCCGACAATGGATTTTGTTGTCGGAAAATTTTATAGCAAGCTCTTAAACTTTGTGTGTCGGAAATTCCTAGGGGAAAATGTGTTATGGAGCCCACACACGGTCGGAATTTCCGACAACAAGGTCCTATCACACATTTTCCATCGGAAAATCCTATCGTGTGTACAGGGCACAAGTCTGCACTGGGCAGCCTGGCTTATCTCAGTCCTAACACATAGACAGGGCATTTTACCTTGAGTTCTATGAGTTCAGCACTGGAAAAAAGTAGGCCATGTTCAATTTTTACACAGCTCAGCATGTAGCAGCGCACTACACTGCATCAAAAGGCACTGATGTGCATAAAGATGGATGGTATGTAATTTTCGGAGATTTAAATAAAGTTGAAAAGAAAAAGTAAACAGTGTGATATGTCATTACTATGCATGGGTATCACTACCTTCACAGCCCAGTAGTATAATGCAGCAACTGGTGTGAACAAGCCATTAAGGTGACTGTAAAAGATGCTAAAAGTAAAAATGCCACAGTCCATGCATGGGATCAGTGGTGTATTTAGGTGTTGTGCTGCCCTAGGCCTGACTAAACTCATGCACCGCCTAAATTAAATATGACCCACCCCTTCATGTCAAGGCCACACCCCTTCCTGATTAAGACTCACCGTATCAGTGCAGCTTACGAATGCCGTCTCATCTGTGCCCAACAGTGCGGCCTCACCAGGGGCCACTAGTGCCGCCTCATCAGTGGCAATTAGTGCAGACTCATCAGTTTCATAATATAACAGCTTATTAGTGTATATGAGTTATCTTTTGATTATAGCATGGAGCACTTTGCACATGCTGAAATCAATGCAAACTTCATTAAACAGTCCACATTTAGTGAAAGTTCATGTACTGCAAAGTTTGCATTGATTTCAGCATGCATGGAGCACTTTGCAGTACATGAACTTTCACTGAATGTGGACTGTTTAATGAGTTTGTAGCATGCATGGAGCACTTAATTGCAATATGATTTTTATATATTATTCACGTTGAGCACTTTGTATTCTGCTTGGCACAGGCACAAAAGTAATAGTAATTATTGTTCCTGCTGTCCTTGCCGCCGCCTGGGGGTTCCCGTCATCCTCCTCTCTCTCTCCCATCATCACAGAGAGACCAGCACTGGGCAGAAGATGTAATGTAAGGATGCCGCGCGGAGGAGGGTAGGTGGAGGAGGGTAGGCGGAGCATTAGGCTCTGCTTCCACCAGTTCAATTACGTGCACCCGGTCTGGCCAGTCACTTTCCATTTTATGAGAGTGTCAATCACTCCCAACCCCTCGGGCACATGTCTGCCACGGACCAAGGCTGTGGCAGACATTTTCAAAAATTAGTGAAGGAATCAGGGAGGAACTGGTCTGGGACTGGGGGTCAGTGCAGTGGTCGTTGCAGCGCAGGAGAAAAAGCACAGAGCTGAGGAGGAGGAGAAAACAAGGAAAGAAGGTGCTGCTGGTCTGGGTACCTACCTAGGTGTTTTAGCATGTGCAATGATAATGATGATTGCTTCTGTAATGATATCTGCATTCTGCAATCATCAGTACAGGCCAGGGCCCTTCTAGCTGCTACATCACTAGTGCAGATTTGCAGAAGCTGCAGGTCTGTTTGATGCAGTGCCAAGCAAAGCAAATGCTTCCCTGCAAAGTTTGCATCAAACAGACCTGCAGCTTCTGCAAATCTGTTTCCTCCTCAGCTCTGTGCTTTTTCTCCTGCGCTGCGATGGCTACCGCACTGACCCCCAGTCCCAGACCAGTTCCTCCCAGAGTCATGTGACTGTCCCTGTTCCAGTGCCCCCTCAGTCAGAAGAACAACAAGACAAGAGTCCACACTGCCATGACTTACTCTCTGGCTGCTCGACTCAGATTCAGGCAGTCGGCTCCTTGGGTAGCTCAAGCTGCCTTCCAGTTCCTTCCTCCCCCACCACGAGGCCTGCGACCCGCGCTGCTGGCTCTGCACAGAATCCCAGCCCCTCCCTCAGAGATTACTCCGCAGCAGGAGTCAGGAGGGGGGCAGTGCCGCGCCCTGGCCGGACGGATTTACAGAGACCTGTACAGCCTAGGAGGTGAGACTGAGTGCAGAACAGTCATCAAATAAAGAAAAAGTCTGCGGCGGCCGCGAACACTGCAAGCACCACTCGCGAACACCTATCCGAAACCTGCCCAAATACAGCCGGGGGCTGTATTTGTGCGGGAGGTGGCCGCAGAAGCCGGGACTCATGGGGAGTTTTTTTGTGGGGGGGCTTTTCTGCCGCCCTCCGCAAAGTGCCGCCCTAGGCCTTGTTGGCCTAGGCCAAGACACAGCACTGCATGGGAGGGTACCATAGTGTGCATGCACTGAAGCACAGATCTTAATAACAAATATGCATACAAAATTGTATAAGCTGCTGCATGGAAATGGAGGTTCAAGTGATAAATACCTTTAGTTGGTCTACTAGAATGATGTATGATTTTTAAGAGCTGCTTCTTTAGCCCATGTGCATATCATACCTTGGTGAGCAATTATAATAATTATCCCAGCTTTCTTGTTTTTTTTTTAATCCTTGGATCAACCCATAGCATGCACACTACTCAATTCACCTTAACAGAATCTATGGCAGAAAAAACAGTATTATTTGAATATGTAATGAAATCTCATCTCAAGTAACATATACAACATGTTGAACATTAGTGTACATTTTAACAAATGAATGAGTGGATCTCAATCACTGGGTGTGAGTACATCCACACGTTCATTACACTCTTGCATCACAAGCATGATTATCTTTATAGTGCCTTCTTCCTACTGGTGCACTTTCTTTAACCACATGCCGACCCCTGCACGCAGATGTACGTCGGCAGGCAAAAGGGCGTACCCGTATGTCCCTTTGAAATTCCCGCCCAGCGGGCGCGCTATTCAGTGGCTATTTTTAGCTCTGCTCCCTTTATAAATGTCAATGGTCCCAAAATAGTGTCAAAAGTGTCCGATCTGTCTGCCGCAATGTCGCAGTCACGATGAAAAGATCGCCGCCATTACTAGTAAAAAAAATAAGTTAATAATAAAAATGCCATAACTCTATCCCCTATTTTGTAGACGCTATATCTTTTGCAGAAACCAATCAATATACACTTATTGCGATTTTTTTTTTACCAAAAATATGTAGAAGAAATACGTATCGGCCTAAACTGTGGAAGAAATGTGTTTTTTTTATATATTTTTTGGGAAGATTTATTATAGCAAAAAGTAAAAAATATTTTTTTTTTCAAAATTATCGCTTGTTTTTTGTGTGCAAAAAAGAAAAACTACAGAGGTGATCAAATATCACCAAAAGAAAGCTCTATTTGTGGGAAAAAAAGGATGCAAATTTTGCTTGGGTACAACGTCGCACAACCGCGCAATAGTCAGCTAAAGCGATGCAGACCGAATCGCAAGAAATGCTCTGGCCAGGAAGGGGGTAAATCCTTCCGGGGCTGAAGTGGTTAATAATTCAGACTCTTTAAGCACAATAAGAGAAACATGCATTTTGCTTGTTGTTGATTAACGGTTGATTGACATTTAAACAATTCAGAGAAAGGGAAGTGAGGGTCTAATGCCAAAAAATGCCAGTAATAAGTAAAACCCATTTAAATGATTATTTCAACCTAATGATATCAGGGATCAACAGGGTTTATGGAGGTACCTGTAACACCCAGGAACTGACAACATTATTATTACTTCAAATTAAACTTGCTGAATGAAGGCAGAATTTCAAAGGTCAAGTAATTGTTATAATCTATGGAGAGATAAACTTAAAGTGGTTGTAAAGGCTCAAGGTTTTTTACCTTCATGCATTCTCTGTGAAACAGCCCCCCATTACTTACCTGAGTCTGATCTCGATCCAGCGATGTCAGACATCCCAACCTGCAAAAACTTATTTCAGGGAGGTTTCAAACTCATTTCAGGGAGGTGACGCTTCGCACCAGTGCCGACCCCCCCCCCATAGAATGCAGCCTTACCAGTGCCAATTAAATACAGCCTTACCAGTGCCCATGAAATGCAGCCTGATCACACAGGGGCTGGGCTGGTGGTCCTGGGGTCTGGCTGTTAGGGTCTGGCTGCTGGGGCTGGGCTGCTGGTCCTGGGGTCTGGCTGCTGGGGCCAAGGGTCTGGCTGCTGAAGCTGGGCTGCTGGTCCTGGGGTCTGGCTGCTGGGGCCAAGGGTCTGGCTGCTAGGGTCTGGCTGCTGGAGCTGGGCTGCTGGTCCTGAGGTCTGACTGCTGGGTCCAAGGGTCTGGCTGCTAGGGTCTAACTCCCTAAGTGCAGACTCCCCCCCTCCATCAGGATAAACCCCCTCAGTGCAGACCTCTCCACTTGTGCTAGTAGTCCCCCCTCCCATAGCACCCCCAGCATTTCTCCATGTACAAATACAGTACACTGTTCAGACCTCAGAACAGCGCGGGATATGCATAGCAGCGTGTCCCTCCATGGACTCCCTCATCCATCCTGTGTACAGTAGTGTGGGAGGAGCTGCAGTGCAGAGGGCTGGAGGGGTGGGTTACTGATCTGAGCCCAGAGCCAGGGGAAACATTTCAGGGAGGGAGAGACACAGATCAGTGGGGTGTGCAGATCATGCAATGCAGCACCCCACAGGTGTCACCCGGATGCGGCCCGCACCCCCCGCCCCTTCATAACATAGCCACTGCCTCCGCCCACCCCCCTCCTTCCCTGCTGAATTAACCAGACGAAAAAAAAAGTACCTGTGCCCAGGCAGCAGCCAAAGCAGACTGGGGACAGCCCCCCTCTGCTTCAGGTTGCAGCACCTTACATCCGCCTGTCACTCAGCCACAGACAGAGCAGCTGACTTGAGATGTCTGCGATGTGCATGAGAGCTTTGGCTCTCCGGGGACTCCCCCTCCTCATTGGCTGAGACAGCAGCTGGAGCCATTGGCTTCCGCTGCTGTCAATCACAGCCAGTGAGTCAATGAGGGAGGAGAGGGGGCAGGGCCAAGACATGGCTCTGAGTGTGAATGGACACACAGTGCCGTGGCTCAGGAACGAGCCTGCTTGGGTTCCCCCTTTGCAAGAGGCTGGCTATGGGGGCACTTGTAGGAGGGAGGGGCCAGGAGTTCCAGCGAGGGACCCGCGAACAGGAGGATGCGGGCTACTCTGTGAAAAACCATTGAACAGAGCAGGTAAGTATGACATGTTTGTTATTTAAAAAAGAGAAAAGAAAGCCTTTAATATAACTTTAATCTGACAGGTATACATTAGTTTATACCTGTAAAATTTTACAACCACTTTCAAGGTTGCCTATATTTACCACAATATGAATGTGTGTTTAGCCTAGCTCTGAAGTAAGATGTTACTAAACCCACAATAGTAAAATCAGTTTGTATATGCAGTAAAGCATGCTTGTTATACTCACTGTGGAACCTAAGGGGTTAATATTCTGCATTGTGTAAAAAGGCTGTTTGATCCTGTATGCACAGATCCTCCCCCTCTTGCCATGCCCCTTAAACATGTCCGGATAAAACAGAGTTACTGGAGTCAGGCTGCACATGCTCAGTTTGATGTGAGTTTTTTTATTTATTGGGAGAGTGCATTCTTGGGAATATTTCTTTGGAATATTTACTAAAATAATTTTCTTTCTAATTTTCCATCTTCTGTGTACTGTGGAAGACCAGATATAGTGAATACAGGGTCCTAGACTTAGACTTTAAAAGGTAACAGTGCCCTTCACATATATGTGGTAAGTATGTATGGGTTGATGCATCTTTATAAGTAAGGGACGACTACTGTACCTAGGTCTTGACTCCTGAAAACTAGGAGGTATAATTTAGATTAACAAAATAAAGCAGATCACATCAGTACAGCTTTAATGAAAAAAGGCAATAATGAACTAAAAGAACTGTGATGACAAGTGTGTGTTTTCTTTGCAGTGTGAATGAAAATGCTGCATCAAATGATTGGAATCCCTATGCTGGTAATTATCATTTTAGATTTTTTAAAATTATTTTTATCATTGCTTTACATACTTTATATTTCCATAATATTCATTCTGTATTCATTTGGCTTTGAATTTTCTGTACCCTAATGTATTGTCAGGTAGTTACAATAAAGTAATGTATCAGTTATCAGTGGTTGAGAAAAAAGCAGAATGACTTTCCTTATTGCTAAACTTTGTAATAACATTACTGTGGACTATATCTGTAAATCAGCAACAAATGATTCCAATAAAAATTATACTTTGCCCTGTGATAGTGAGCATGTAATCATTTGTTTCCTTAGCTAATCCTTAGCTATTTTTCTCTTTTAATAAAATAGATAGTAGGTACAATTTTAACCATCTCAATATAGGGCACTTTCACCCCCTTCCTGCCCAGGCCATTTTTTAGCTTTCAGCGCTGTCACAGTTTGAATGACAATTGCGCAGCCATGCAACACTCTACCCAAATGAAATTTTTATTATTTTTTTCCCCACAAATAGAGCTTTCTTTTGGTGGTATTTGATCACCTCGGCGGTTTTTATTTTTTGCGCTATAAACAAAAAAAGAGTGACAAATTTGAAAAAAACACAATATTTTTTACTTTTTGCTATAATAAATATCCATTTTTTTTTTTAAACAAACTTTTTAGGCTGATATGTATTCTTCTACATATTTTTGGTAAAAAAAAAATCGCAATAAGCGTATATTGATTGGTTTGCACAAAAGTTATAGCGTCTACAAAATAGGGGATATATTTATAGCATTTTTATTATTATTGTTTTTTTACTAGTAATGGTGGTGATCTGCGATTTTTATTGTGACTGCGATATTGTGGTGGACATATCGGACACTTTTGACACATTTTTGGGACCATTCACATTTATACAGCGATCCGTGCTATAAAAATGCACTGATTACTGTATAAATGTGGCTGGCTGGGAAGGGGTTAACACTAGGGGGTGATCGAGGGGTTAACTGTGTTCCTAGGGAGTGTTTCTAACTGAACGGGGAGGGGAATCACAAGGGGAGGAGACCGATCTGTGTTGCTCTATACTGAGAACACACATCGGTCTCCTCTGCTCTTTGACAGGACATGGATCTGTGTGTTTACACACACAGATTCATGGTCCTGCCATGTTACCGGGCAATCGCGGGTGCCCGGTGGACATCGCGGCCGCTGGGCATGCGCATCAGGTGCCCAGTGACATGGCGGGCGCGCGTGATTGCCGCTGGCGGCGCGCGTGCCCCCTGATGGGCAGGGAAGGTGAGGGCATCACATGACGCCCTCCCAGAATGAGAGCCACGCCGCCTGGCTGTCATATGACACCGGCGGGTGGCAAGCGGTTAAGGATGGCTGAAGCTGGTGCTGCAATAACATTTCTTCTAGTGCCCTGGTTATAATTTGTATTTGTAATTGCCATTTATAATGACCTCTTCATAATTATATATGCTATATTTGTATTATCAGCTAGTTAGGTTTCCATTAACATATTTGTTTGATTTATTAAAAGGGTAGATACTGTTCACTTAAAAGGAAATTTTCAAAATGCCCATGCAGAGCAAAGTGACAGTGTTTTTCCAGCGTTTCCCCTACTTCTCCTTCGCCAGTGAAAAAAATCCCTTATGTCAGCTGGGGGCAGGCACTAGAGGAAGCAATGAAATCACCCGTACTGTGACAGTGTTCAGGCTTAGCTATTAGCTGCTAGACCTAAGCACTGTGCCAGAGTAAGAGGTCACATGCTCCCCTTTACCTGGAAGCACTAGGTAATGTGCTGCGACAAAGGAAGAAGTGACAGAGGAGTGCCGGTAAGGTAAATATAAGTGAAAAACAAGTAAAAGGATTGAGTCAGCAACTCTGTAGTCCATGTAGCGATTTTAATGGTTGGGTATATGAAGTGACAAGCAAAGCAGTTGACGCGTTTCGGCAACAGCCTTAGTCGTAGCTTAAAAGTATTACACCTGTTGGGTTTTTATTGCTGTCTGTGCCCTTTTTAGGGAGATTCACCCTCTCTATTTGTCATTAGAGTTGGGCGAACTTTTGCTCTGCACGAACATCACCTGTTCGCCCGTTCAGTGAACACCCGAATTTGCAGGGCACTTGGCGGGATGTTCGTCCGCCGAGTACCCCACAATGCACTGTGCGCTGCACAGTGTATTCTAAGCTCTGATTGGGCAAAGCTTTGCCCAATCAGTGCATAGTAAATAGCTAGTTGTTAAGGAGTGGGCCGGAAAGCCGGCTGCTGCATCCTTAATAACAGAAGAGTCATCAGTTGTCAATGGGCTACCTGCTGACAGCTGAATGTATAAAAAAACATTGCCAGCAATAGAAAAATGTGGGGGAAAAAAAACAGCGCGCAGGTCTCCCCTCAATCCATACCAGGCCCTTTGGGTCTGGTATGGATTTTAAGGGAAACCCCATGCCAAAATTTAAAAAAAACTGCGTGGGGTCCACCCAAAATCCATACCAGACCTTTATCCGAGCATGCAGCCCTGCAGGCCAGGAAAGGGGGGATTAGCAATTGCCCCCCCCTGAACCAAACCAGGCCACATGCTCTCCACATGGGGGGGTGCTTTGGGGAAGTGGGGACAAGGGCCTCTTCCCCACAACCCTGGGCATTATACCCCTACTCATCCAAAAAAGTGTCAAATAGAAATAAAAACATACACACAGTTTTTGACAATTCCTTTATTTTAAAAAAATGCCCCCGATGTAGATCCATCATCAATCATTTTGCCACTGCCACTGCTTGGAAAAAGAAAAAAACGATAGATCGGGGGGATAAATCGGGGGGGAATTGTTTTTTTTTTTCATTTTTAATAAAGCAATTGTCAAAAACTGTGTGCGTGTTTTTATTTCTTTTTGACATTTTAGGCTGAATGGGTAGGAGTATTTGTTCACACAGGCGGATGGGGCAGGGATAAGATTCTGATAAGCTCCCTCCCCACAGACCCCCACAACCACAGCCCAGGGTTGTCAGGAAGATTCCCTTGTCCCTAGTATGGGGACAAGGTGCTTTAGGGCAGGGGGGAAGAGCCCCCCTCCAAAGCACCCTCCCATGTTGAGTGCATGTGGCCTGGTATGGTTCAGGAGGGGGGGCTCTTGCCCCCCCCCCTTTCCTGACCTGCTGGGCTGCATGCTTGAATAAGGGTCTGTTATGGATTTTGGGGGGCCCACACCGTTTTTTTTTTTTATTTTGGTGTGGGGTTTCCCTTAAAATCCATTCCAAAACCAAAGGGCCTGGTATGGATAGGGGGGACCCCCATGCCATTTTTAAAAGATTTTTGTATTGCCGGCAACGGTATTGTATTGCCGGAAATTTAAATGTAATTTTTTTCTTTATAAATGTCAGTTTTGCTTCAGCAGGTTTCTATACACGGTACAGGCCACTTTTTAGGCAGAATAAGGGGACCCCCAGGCACTATATTTAAAGGAATTTTTAATTTTTATTGTTTCACTTTAAGCATTATTAAAATCGCTGTTCCTGTAAAAACAATCTTTGTTTAAAAAATGTTTTGCATTGATACATGTCCCCCAGTGCAGTACCCGGACCCCCATAACCTTTTTATGGCCAATAGCTTGCATATAAGTCTTAAAAATAGGGTTTTTTATTCAGATCCCATAGACTTCCATGGGATTCGAGTTTCAGGTCTGAACTGGGGGGGGGGGAGGGGTTGCCCCAACTCTATTTGTGATGTTTAGATGTTTAACATTATCATTGAAGTGAAAGAAAATCTAAAATTTTGGGTTGTCACCAAAATAGATTAGAGAGTAAAACTTCCAAAAGGAACGCATGTTCTGTTGACCCTGATGACAATCAGGGATTCCATCTCTTTGAAGGCATCTCCTCTCCTGTTTTGGCTATGGGACAAAAAGTGAAGGTAAATCTCCCCAATGGAGGTTTGGGGAAAAGTTTTGCTTTTAGTTCTACATCAAGGTGAAGCTAGGATCACAATCACCCAGGCATATGCAAGCAAAATTAAACATGTCCCCCTTACAAATGATTGGGTATATAACACAGCTTCCCATTATTCACTAAGCTAGAGGAACATTCATTTCAAACATTCTCTACTCCTCGTAGACTACACAGAACCTAGTGTGCTGTGTTCCTCAACAAAGTCCGATTTATCTTTCTGCTCCTCGGTGTACAGTATGTGTATGTATGTGGGTGTAATTTTCAGGTGTCTGTTTGCAAATGAGGCTGACAATAAGAAGAGTTGGTCTCATGCTGGTCATTCAGTAGTATAGCTAAAAGGGTTTAGCTCCTCTGCCAATGACATCACTTTTCTAAAAGCATCATAAAGCAGACTCACCAAAAATGGGACTTGTTTTGTAATGGCTTATTCACACAGGCATATACAACATTCTGATCCATGTGGCATACAGTTTTATATAGATCTGAACGCAGCAATATTGTAGGCCATGCCCATGGCTGCATTGTGCTCTGTGTTCCCCAGTTTTGCTGAAAGATAAATCTAATTGAAATATTTTGCATCGCAGTCTGTTTTTATCATATTAAGTATTTTACATGTGTATGTGCCACCACCATTGCCTAATAGCTCTTTTTTGTTTATATTTTCCCCCGGCCCTAAATCCATCATTCACTCAGCAGTGGCAGTTTTGCAGATGCAGAATGACCGTGGCCCTTAGCAGTTCAGAATCACTAATGGCCAAGGTCATTCTACATCTGTGCCATCTCCACTGCCTTATGATTGGTTAATTCAAGGCCAGTGGAAAATCTAAACACAAAGTGCTACTAGGCAACAACGGTGGTGCAGACACAGACTTTTAAGTATGCATTTTGCCTTAATACGGACATATGCTTGGATGAAAACTGTGTGCTTGCATGAGTGGGTAGTTTAATAAGTACAATTTATATGAGAACTTCAGGTTTTGAGAATAAAAATAATTCATTTTTTTTCAATGTAAATGTTAATGATTTGTATAATTATGATGAGAGTAAAGGCATGCTGACCAGGTGCAGTGTCTATACTAATAAATAACTATTTACTTTTACTTTGTTTTTCAGATTATATAAGTTATTGCAACTTCAATGACAATGCTAGGCCACTTTGTGACTGGAAGCAAAGCTATGGTGAACTTGATCAGGCAGACTGGATCAGAGCAAAAGGAAACACGCCAACACTAGCTACAGGTCCAAATGGGGACTATCCTGATGGATGTAAGATCAATTCAGCATATCATGACAATCATTGTTCTTTTAAAAGAGAAGTGTGGGATTAAAAAACACACAATCATGTTCACATAAGTGGGTGCAGCATCGGTCCAATACTGCATCTGTTCCCACTGCCTCTAAGACCGAGAATCAAGCGATCAAAGACCACTGATCGCTCAGTTCTCTATCATCAGTGTACAGAGAACGGTGACTGTCAGTGCTCACTGGAGCTCCGGGCTGTGGGACAGGTGAGCGGCTGGCTCAGGCTCTCAACAGCAGAGGCTGATCCATCTGCCAGTCCAGGCATCTGGGTGGATCTAGACCAGGGGTCTCCAACTGGTGGCCCTCCAGCTGTGAAACTACAAGTCCAATGAAGCATTGCAAGGCTCACAGTTACAAGCATGACTCCCACAGGCAGAGGCATGATGGGATTTGTAGTTGTGCAACAGCTGGAGGGCCGCCAGTTTGAGGCCCCTGATCTAGACATTAGACAAGGGGTCTCCAACTGGCGGCCCTCCAGTTGTTGTGAAACTACAAGTCCCATGAGGCATTGCAAGGCTCACAGTTACAAGCATGACTCCCACAGGCAGAGGCATGATTGGATTTGTAGTTGTGCAACAGCTGGAGGGCTGCCAGTTTGAGAACCCTGATCTAGACATTAAAGTTGGGATCCCTCCAGAGCCTGAACTGGCTAAGTGACATCAGCCAACAACGGATTTTAGCAGGATCACAGGAGTTCAGAACTAAGTGCACTCCTGTGATCAACAGGATAAGTAGGATCAGAAGAGCTTTGGCCCTACTTCTCCTTTAAAAATGTTTGGCAGGACAGATTTATTTTTATTATAGTTTTATCGCTATCTGTCTCCACAGTCAGTTTAAAATGAAAGATTAATGAGCACTATTCTCAAAATAGTTAAACTCAAATTAGTCAAGATTTTGTTACATCTCATGTAGTTTATTGGTAAAAGGTTAATGAGTTTCTATATCTTATCACAGTCTTAGGAGTTCTCCAACTAGGGCTCCTGCATTTATGAGAAATGTTGAGAATTTTTAAAAGGAAACCATGCCAATTTGAAGTGATATATAGTTAAAAACAAATATTACTTCTAATAATGTAGGCAATGATATACACATTTTCCCAAGCTAATAACTCTTTTCTTTTGTTTAAGTTGGTTATTACCTCTATCAAGAGGCAACTAATCTCATCCCAGGGGACAATCAAAGGCTTGACAGCACAATCCTGTCCATCCATAGTGATGTATGTATAGATTTTTGGTATCACATGAGTGGAACAGAAACTGGACATCAGTTAAAAGTTATAGTAAAAGATGGCACAGGCACACATGAAGTTTGGGGAAGGACAGGACATCAAGGTCCAGATTGGCTTTATGGCTCAGTGACATTTCTATCACCAAAACAGAACTCTATTCAGGTAAACAATTTTACTTCTCTAAAGTTACATTTTTATTTAAATTTGACTGTTGAAAAATAAACTGTCTCTCTTTAAATCTGAAGCAGTGGGGAACAATATTTTTTAAGCTTCACTAAGTGAGGGGAATGGTTAGAAGCTTTGTCAGAGTTTTATTGTTGTTTCGTCCCAGTTGGGGTGATCATCCAGATAGGAACAAAAAATCTCAGTTGTATTACAGACAGCAATGAAAATCCGAATAGCAAATCTTTGCATCCTTGACTTTATCCAAAGCTAAAAATGGGCCCATTTAATCCTCTAGGACTGTATTGCAGATGGGTGACTTCTACAGGCACAGTAATGTACCAGGGTACAGGGAACTGTTATTTAACACAGCAGGATTTTGTCAGCAGGTGCCAGCTAATGATTCATGGCCAGGGTTTGCTATTTGCTATATCGGCTATTTCCAATCACAGCCTAGAGTCCTGTGTTGACAAACCACACAGGGCTCTGTACAGAGGGAACAATCTCTTTGTTTCTTCTCCCTGCAAAGCAGCAGAGATTTTTAGTAAAAAGCAGCACATATTACACACATTAACACTTGTTTGGCACACACTTAACCCCTTGATTACCCCTTGATTAATCCCTTTCCAGTCAGTGTCATTAGTACAGTGACAGTATTATCAATGATTACTGTGTCACTGGTGAAGTCAGTGTCAGTTAGTCAGTTCCAACCCAGTGTCAGTTAGTGTCAGATTGTCCGCTGCACTATCACAGTCCCACTATAAGTCACCGATCACCGCCATTGCTAGTATGAAAAAATTAATTCCAGTATATATACCATAGTTTGTAGAATTTTTTTTTTTTTTTTTTTTTTTACCAAAGATATGTAGCAGAATACATTTTGGCCTTAATGTTTTGAAGAAACTAGATTTAAAAAAAAAAAATTATTAGATATATAGCAGAAAGTAAAAAAAACTATTTTCAAAATCTCAGTCTTTAACCGCTCCTGGACCAGCCACCACAGTGTAATATACTATACTGCGGCAGGTTGGCTCCCCTGCGTGAGCCATCGTAGCTGTACTTTGGCTCTTTAAGACGCCTCCGGAGGCACACAGAGGCCTGATGTGAGTGCCCGGCGGGTGCGATGACCGCTGGGCACCCGCGATTGCTCGTTACAGAATGAGAACGGGGATGTGTGCGTGTAAACACACAGATCCTGGTTCTCTCAGGGGAGAGGAGACAGATCATGTGGTCATACTAAGTATGAACACCGATCTCTCTCTTCCCCTAGTCAGTCCCATCCCCCCTACAGTTAGAACACACCTAGGGAACACAGTTAACCCCTTGATCGCTCCCTTAACCCCTTCCCTGCCAGTGTCAAATATACAGTAATAAGTGCATTTTTATAGCACTGATCGCTGTATAAATGTCACTGGTCCCAAAAATGTGTCAAAAGTGTCCGATTTATCCACCTTAATATCGCAGTCCCAATAAAAATCGCTGATCGCTGCCATTACTAGTAAAAAAAAAAACAATAATAATAAAAATGCCATAAATCTATCCCCTATTTTGTAGACGCTATAACTTTTGCGCAAACTAATCATTATACGCTTATTGCAATTTTTTTTTAACAAAAATATGTAGAAGAATACATATCAGCCTAAACTGAGGAAAAAAATTTGTTTTTTTTCTTTAATTTTGGATATTTATTATAGCAAAAAGTAAAAGATAATGTGTTTTTTTTTTTTTTTTTTAAATTGTCGCTCATAGACAGTTACAGTCTATATTTCTTTTATTTTTCAGTTATATGTTTGTTGACCCTACATAACACAATCTGAATGTACAATAAATATACCATCTGTCATTTAAACTTATCAAGTAATGTGAGGATCTACCTGCACATTTTTTATGTAGTCTGGCATGCTCTTACTTTACATTGTGGTATGTTCAGATCACAATATGTGTGGTCAGCCTAAACACTGTTATAATTCCATTAACCATTACATTACTGCTGTATATTTATGAGCAGCAGAGTGGCACACTGATTTTTTCCCTAGTGCTGTTTAAAAAATGCCACGAGGAAATTACTCATTGGCAGCCGTTGCACCCATTCATGGCTTGGAATGCTTGGTTCACAGACGCAGTTTACAGAGCCGATCTTAACGGCTTTGTACCAGTGGCAGCTGGTGCTCAAATTTTTGGGGAGGCGCAAACTAAAAAAAAAAAACATCAATTGCAGCCTCACTGTGCCCATCAAACACAGCTACCGTGCCCATCAAACGCAGCCACTGTGCCCATCAAACGCTGCCACTGTGCCCATCAAGCGCAGCCACTGTGCCATCAAACGCAGCCACTGTGCCATCAAACGCAGCCACTGTACCCATAAATTGCCACCACTGTGCCTATTAAACGCAGCCACTGTGCCCATCAAATGCAGCCACTGTGCCATCAAATGCAGCCACTGTGCCATCAAACACAACCACTGTACCCATAAATTGCCACCACTGTGCCCATTAAATGCAGCCACTGTGCCCATCAAACGCAGCCACCGTGCCATCAAATGCAGCCACTGTGCCATCAAACACAGCCACTGTACCCATAAATTTCCACCACTGTGCCCATTAAATGCAGCCACTGTGCCATCAAACGCAGCCACTGTACCATCAAACGCAGCCACTGTACCCATAAATTGCCACGACTGTGCCATCAAGCGCAGCCACTGTAACCATCAATTGCCACCAGTGTGCCCCATCAATTGCCGCCAGTTTCCCCATCAATTGCCGCCAGTTTGCCCCATCAATTGCCACCAGTTTGCCCCATCAAATGCTGCCACTGTCCCCCCGCCCGGCACTTACCTGTCTCGGGTCAGCACATTCCTCCGCGCTCCCTCCGAGTCCTTGATGTCTTCTCCCGTCCTCTTCTGCTATGACTGGACACCCAATAGGCATCCAATCACAGCGCCTGTCACTTCAGCCAATCAGGTGACAGGTAACCAGACCCGGTGCACCTGATAGGCTGAGAGGCGGGTCAGTGTTAGGGAAGCGATTTATTTGCTTCCCTAACACAGCACTACGTAAGCAGTGAACACACAGCAGTGCGCCCGCTGTTTACCAATTTGGAAGCCTATTAGAGCCCACGGCTCTAATCAGGATGCCTATTAGAGCTGATGGCTCTAATCAGGCACTTCCAAAAACACCCCCACTGCTGTAATTCAGATGCCCGGGGCCCGACAAGGATGCATGAATCTATCTATTGAAGATTGACAGATGCAGGAGAGAGGGGGTGGCGCTCCTGCGCCCTCTATGGATGTACCGCCACTGCTTTGTACCGTGTGAAGACCTAACGTAAACACACTACTTTTTACATTGTTGGCCCCTACCCTTTCATTTGCAGTAGAGGAAGTAGAGGAAATAGTAGTGATCTTTGATGAGAAATGAGTAAATGGATCTGTAGCAGCAGCAGCAGCAGATTCATTCATTAATTCTTAGTGACTGTGGGATTTTTTTTTAACCCTTTCACCCCCCTCTTCTCTCCTACACATCTGATCCTCTATGTGTCTCCTCTCCTCTTCTCCTACACATCTGATCCTCTATGTGTCACCTCTCCTCTTCTCCTACACATCTTCCTCTGTGTGTGACCTGTATATTAACCCCATTCATCTCTTTCTTTCCCTGTGTATGTTAATTGTACATTAACGATGTGCTGTATGTAGTGTACTATGACAAGCTCCATGTATTAACCACCTCAGCATGTTACTTCATTTTCCAAAAATTGTGGCAAAAAATGAGTTTACCTGGAGGTGTTTTACTGTCCTGGCATTTTTATTGGATGTTTTATAACCAAAAATAAGAGAGAGTTTTTTTGAAAAGTCTTGGTCTTAGAAGTAAGACATAGCACCCCCTAGTGACGTCACGGCCAAAGGCCACTAATATGAGTCTATCATACCTTAATGATAATTGCTGTGCTGATTATTATTTATACTCTATTATACTGTACTAACTGAGAATTACATACATCCTGCAGATTTTGTTAGTGGTTATTTAAACATGTAGGGAAAGTCTTGGTCTTAGAAGTAAGGAAAGTCTTGGTCTTAGAAGTAAGACATAGCACCCTCTAGTGACGTCAAGGCCAAAGGCCACTAATATGAGTCTATCATACCTTAATGATAATTGCTGTGCTGATTATTATTTATACTTTATTATACTATACTAACTGAGAATTACATCCATTCTGCAGATTTTGTTAGTGGTTATTTAAACATGTAGACAGTTACAGCATATTCTAATATCAATTATAATTTGAGTTAGAGTTCAAACATGAATGTATATGGTATGGTAGAGTACCCACACCTTACTGGGAAAAAAGCACACATGTTACATAAGAAAGATGAGGCCTACCACTGCTGGTATACAGATTGGAATTACCTATCTCTATACTTCAACTGATCAGTGAATCAGAAAGTATTAAAGACTTAACATCATCATGACATCAAGCAACTAGCATTTTCAGAAAGTATCAGCAACGGCAGCTAACATATTTCTAACTGTTTCTTTGACAGTAGGCATGTCTCTCCCTGACATTTTGTCTGTTCTTCTAACTAACAGGTCATTTTTGAAGCTATTCGAGGGCTAACAGAATTTGGAGATATAGCAATTGATAACATTGGAGTGAAGAATGGACCTTGTGGTATGAATTTACTGTGTTTCATAAACTACCAGTTAGCATTTAAACAGATGGTTTGTAGTAAACTGACTTTTCTTTCAACATGTACTACTTCCATTTAACTAGAAAATGTGATAAAACAAAATCCTTAAGGGCCAGTTCACACCACATGCAGTCCAGTGGATTTTTTTTTTCTACATTGAAAATGCATGCAAAGTTGGTTATATAGTTTCCAATGGCATAGCTCACACCAGTGCGGTCAGTTCCAAAAAAAAAGTAGAGTAAGTAAGTCCTGCACTGGAACGCATCAAATGCGAATACAAAATGTATCGGACCCCAGTACAGTGAAAAAAAACAGGAATAAGAAAGAAAAAAAGCATCTGGAATGCATCTGAAATCAAAAACACACCGGAATGCGCCAAAAGCACGTTAAAACTGTGCATGCAGAAACGCATCCGGAACGGATCTGGAGTGCATGTTTGTGGTATGAACCAGCCCTTATAGTGATTTTGGGCCAATTCACACACTCTAGATCCATTCCAGATTCATTTCTGCATGCACATTTAAAAAAAATATATATATGTTTTTTTACGCGTTCCGGCACATTTTTTATGCATTTCCAGATGCATTCCAGGTGATTTCTACTTTTTTTCAGTTTTTTCACTGTACTGGAATCTGGTGTGTTTTTCGTGCATTTTTGATGCTTTCCAGTGCATTCTGGTGCATTTTTTATGCGTTTTACCACGTTCCAGTACAGTCCAGTGCATGAAAAATGCAGCATGTTCTACTTTTTTACTGGAACTGGAACGCCCTGGAACAGACCGCATTGGTGTGAAATATGCCATTGGAAACCATATAGCCTACCTTCCAAGCGTGTTTGATGCAGAAAAAAATGCACTGGGCTGCATGTGTTGTGAACTGGTCCTTTTTAACTGAATCCCTTAACTGAACCCCAATTATAACATATTTGTACCCCTTAGTACTGTATTGTAATTGACAGATCTTTCATATTTATCGTGCAATTCAAAAACCAAATATTAGTGAAAATGACTCTTCTTTTATAAAATTATTCTAAGGCAATTTTACTTTGTAATGGACTTTTTTACATTAAAATCAATTACATTTTTTTTATAGGTATAACAACTGAGGCTCCTCCTTCAACAATAAAACCAAGCTCTCTACCCTCTACAAACCCAACATCTCCTCCTGATATATCAGGTAATTTTTTCCTCTTTTCTTTATTGTTCCAATGTTCTGATATAATTTAGTTGAAATAAAAACATAGTTATATCATTATTACAGTTCCATAATTTTGCTTTAAGACATGAAAATGGATTTACTAAAGGAGAAGAGATGATTCTCTTTTCAAAGTGTATGTTCACACCACGGAATGAATGTTTGTAAATAAGGTGAACCAGTGAATTCCCATCATGTGCAAAGTGAAATCGATACCAGAATTTTTGCATATGTTTGATTCATTTAAATGGATACAGCTTCACTTTTTTTTACTAACCTCAATGACTATTTACTGTGCTGAGTGAACAGTTCCCACACCTTTTAAAATTACCTTGTGTTTGTTTCAATCATCACGTATAGGGCAAATCCCTTCTTCTTTAACATATACAGTACAGTATTTACCACATACTTTTTTTTATACAGGAGGATCTTGCAGTGGATATGGTGACCCACATTACGTTACATTTGATAACTATCCCCATACATTCATGGGGAATTGTACTTACACATTTACAAAACTGTGTGAGGTCAACAGTGGGTTACCATATTTCAATGTGGAAGTCGGACATGAATACAGAGGAGGAAACACACGTGTGTCATATGTGAAAGAAGTCACAATATATGTTCACAGTTACAAAATAAGACTACAAAAACAAAAGCTTGTAAAGGTAAGTCGAGCATCCACATCTTTCTTCATAGCCTTTGTCAATCAAATGTGAGACATTTTCAAAGTAGCAAAAGTAGTAACAAAAGTGTGTGCACATAGTGGGGGAGAGTTAATAAAATGAAGTGAATCCTTTACTGTCCAACCGCAGGTGGGGGCAGGTCTTTAACCAAGCCATGTTGCTAAATTGTACAATAAAAATGTAAGGTCAGGGACCTGGCTAAGCTGCATTGCAGTTGTTAGAGTAGCTGTACATCTTGGCGGATAACACACATATGTATTTCAACCATACTGTATATTTATCTGCTAGCCTATCAAGGATGAGCTTTGGATTGGGGGTCTACCATGCATTCAAGGTGAACCCAGCAAGTCTTAGGTTCACAATCCTGGTAAACTAATGTGGCCAAATTTTTTGTAATATTTTTTCTCTATACGATCATTGAAGTTACTGTAGGTCATCTGATTTAGATGAACAATTAATAACTTACCCCTATTCTTTTCTCCTCCTTTTTTTCACTTTTCCTTCTCTACTTCCCCCTCCCCTAACCGCTCTACAAACAAATCTACTTGGATGCTAGTTATTTATCAACATTTGTGTTTTTTTTCTTTGTATTTGCTTTTATATGCTTATTTAAAATGGAAATAACAACTAGTTCTTCATGTAGATCTAAATAAGTTGTAAAAATAAAAAGTGGTCTTTTGTTTCATGGGTGGTATTTTAGAGTTTTCTTTTGGGGGTTTCTTGGTTTTTATTTTATGTTGATAGGGCCTTTTTTTCTCCACACTTAAAATAAACATTAGGCGTACACCAGTTAGGTCTATTAACCGTGGTCAAAACAGTCCTGCTGCTGGACAGTTTTAAACTATTGTATTCTCTGCAGTAATTTAATTGTGCCCTTTGTCTCTAGCAAATTTAGGCCTAACATTGCTACTTAAAATTCTTCCAATGACCAAATTTGATTAATGACATCACCCAAGATTCCTGGCTGCTTCTTTACATTAGTATAGTTGAGGAACCTGCCACTTAGACTGCATGTAAACATTGGCTGGTGATGTGAAAAAGCATTACATCGCTGAACACTGTGATTGATTGTCATTTTTTTACTAAAAATATCACCTAAAAAACGTATGTAAACTGCCTCTTCTGCAGCCCCAGTGTGAAAGTCTGAGTACTTTCACACTGGAGTGGTGTGCTTGCAGGACAGGAAAAAAAGCCCTGCAAGCAGCATCTTTTGGGTGGTGCGGGAGCGGTGTATTTAGCGATCCTAAACTGCCCCTGCCATTGAAATCAATGGCCAGCACTGTCGAAGTGCCTGCAAAGCGTTTCGACAGCATCACTTTTTCGTGCGCTTTTAACCCTTTTTCGGCCGCTAGCGGAGCACTTTTAACCCCTGCTAGCAGCCGACAAAGGGTTTAAAAGAGCACGAAAAAGGCGCCGCAAAAACGACGGTAAAGCACCGCTAAAATTAGTGTCTCTTTACCACTAATGCATCCAGCGCCTCAGTGTGAAAGTGTCCTAACACAATAACTTCAATCAGTAAGCCAATCACACAAGCAGGAAATTACATTTCTGGGGGTTGTTCTGTATACCATCTGTGTACAGAGCATCTCCAGGTAGCCATATTGCATTGCATTTTACCAAAAATGACAGAACTGCAGATTGAAAAGAAGAGGTAATGTTTAATAACATTCAATTACAACATGACTTGTATAGCAATTGTACCTGCTGTATTATTTTTTTATTTTATTTGCTAATTTTTCTCCACAAAAGTGGAGTTACCCTTTAAGTCCCTGAGCATTTTATTTTTATATTGTGTTTTTATGTGTTAGGTGGATGAACTGGTACAGCAGCTTCCAGTGAGCTTATCTCCAGATGTTTATATTGGACTGAGTGGTCAATATGTTCAAGTAACAGCTGCCTTTGGACTACGAGTCAAATATGATGGAGATCACAGAGTTGAAGTGACTCTTTCCAAAATCTTTGAAAAAAAAGTTTGTGGAGTATGTGGCAATTATAATGGAAATAGGGGTGATGATAACCTCAATCCTGATGGAGGGAAAGAGACTGATTCATCAAGCTATGGCAACAGCTGGCAAGTGACCAATGATACAAGGTAAGAACAACATTCTAAAGACACCTTGATCTTTTGTGCTGCCAGTGTACACTGTCACTGAGACTTTAAGGCATTCCCTGAGAATTTCAAATAAAGGATTTATACATTTTATGCACTCAAAGCTAGTTAAAAAGACCCTCTTCCATCTGTATGGTATTTTTTTATTTTTGTTATATTTTTTGCACTGGTACATGTCCTCCATGGCAGTGCCCAGCCTTCTATTCCCTTCAGGCTATTAGCCTTGTAATACATATCGGTATGCTTCTACACAGAAGGGGCATGATGCATTTTTATTGTATTTTTTACAGACCAATTGGTTTCTTTATTAACGGGATTAACAATAGTAGCAAGGTTAGAAATTTGCAACCTTACATTCTTAATCAAAAGCAAAAAAAAAAATTAGTTTATGGAGCACAAGCCTTTCTACCCCAAGGTACTCAAATCAGTTTCTTTTATATTGGCATGACCAGATTGTTGTACCAGAATAAACACGCAACACTGACATTCTTACCACTGGCGTAAAGGAGCAATGAAGAGAAAAAGGGCACTTTTGTATTAAAATATAGGGAAAACAGAGTTCAGATGAAAATGTATATAGATATACATGTTCTGTAGCTGCATGCAACATGGAATAATTCATCCCTAAAGTGTATGTATAGCCAATATTTTTTTGAACATTTTGGATAGAGTAAGGAAGTAGGAAAATTCCTTCCCCTTTCACTTCCTGAGAGGAAGGCTCTACAAATTGAGAAGAGTGCCCCTCTTAGATCATTGTCACTGGAACAGGTGTCTCCGGTAGATTTTCCCTAACCTCTTGTTTTGTGACAGAGCAAGCTAAAAATTTGGATTTCCCATCACTTTTATAATTAGTGACAATGGTCACCAGGGCTAATAGAGAGGATGAATCTACTTAACAGGGTTTCAGACAGTAACAAAAATTCCTAATAATTATCTACTCTATCAAAATTGGGAAATAAAATGTTTGGTTATACATACACAAGGACATAGAACAGAGGGTACTCAGCACTTTTGTGATCCTTGATATAAGGCCTTTTATGGGATTAGGTATACTTCTATATTGGGGTTTTCCTATGTAAAAAAAATGGTTTGTTATAAAATTGATGGTTGCTTTTAAGTTTAAAAAAGGTTTTTCTTCTTAAAGTGGTTGTAAAGGCACAAGGTTTTTTTACCTTTATGCATTCTATGCATGAAGGTAAAAAATCTTCTGTGTGTAGCAGCCCCCCTAATACTTACCTGAGCCCCGTCTCGATTCAGTGATGTCCACGAAAGCTTTGGTTCTCTGGGGACTCACACTCTTTATTGGCTTTTGGCCACTGGTTCCTGCTGTTGTCACTCAGAGTCAGTGAGCCAACCAGGAGACAGAGAGGGCAGGCCCAAGCTGCAGCTCCATGTGTGAATGGACACACAGAGCCACGGCTCAGGAGTGCGCCTGCTTGGGTGCCCCCAGAGAAAGCTGCTTGCTGTGGGGGCACCCGGCAGAAGGTAGGGATCAGGAGCGCCAGCGTGGGACCCTAAAATAAGAGGATCAGGGCTGCTCTGTGCAAAACCATTGCACAGAGCAGGTAAGTATAACATGTTTGTTATTTTAAAGAAAAAAAACAGACTTTAATATTGCTTTAATATTTTTGCGTGAATATTTTCCTGTGTTTGCCTAGTAACAGTAGTAATTGGTAAATATTTGGAATTTAGTGTCTTTCTACTGAGGGCTCCAGTTATTGAAATTGGTTTAGAGGTTTTTTTTTCTTTTTTTGTGTAGTGTCAGGCAGCATGTAGGAAGGTGGGACAAAGTGCTACATTTATTTAGTCCTCTTTAAAACAGAACACATTATTAAAAATGGAAATTAGACTATTTTTTCAAAAACTTCTGTACAACTTTCTGAGAGTAATACTGCTCAAAGATTTATAAATTGCAAATAACAAACTCTTTGGCATTCCAGTTGTTCACCAGCCATTAAAGTTGATCCCGTCTGCACAAAAGAAGAAATAGATATAATTCAAACTGAAGACTCTTGTGGCAAGATGCTTCCTTTTGAGGGTGTTTTCAAGCACTGCCACCTCATTGTGGATCCCCGGGAGTACTATTTCAACTGTTTTACTGACATGTGTGAGCTACATCTAGACCCTGATATCCTGTGCAATCATCTTCAGGCCTACGCAGATGCCTGTCACGAGGCAGGAGCCGTAGTGCTGCCGTGGAGAAATGCAACCTTTTGTCGTAAGTGTAAATGTGGTAGTTGCTCTGGAAATTGCAGTTTTAAAGACAAATGATTTTAGCGATATAATTTTGTTGTCTCCCAAGTGTATTACTCAGCTTAGATGTTCTAATGTTTTCAACTTCCTTATTCTTTTATTGGGCTGTTTATCTTCATTTGATTCTGATCCCTCTGTTAAGCATTGTCACCTTAAAACTTTCTATCTAGGTGTATTACATATTTTTTTCTGTGTGGAGGTCTGTGTTTATGTTAATAATGTGTAGCAGTACTTTCACTGTTTAGTATAAAATATCTGATTTATATTAATGGGTTGCTGTCTTTTCTACTGCTATATATTCAACAAATTTCCACTTGTGGTTATTTACTCTTAATAAATATCTCTGTAAGACTGTAAGCATATTTTGGGTATTAGAACTAAATTTACTATGTTATATTTTACAGCTTTGGATTGCCCTCCAAACAGTCACTATGAGCAATGTGGAACAGCTTGCCCAGCTACTTGTGCCAATCCAGGATCACCATCCACCTGCAATCTTCCTTGCACAGAAGGGTGTGTTTGTGACTCGGGATATGTCCTTTATAATAACAAGTGTGTGCCAAGTAGTCATTGTGGATGTTGGCAAGATGATAAACATTATCCTGTAGGCTCAGAGTTCTGGACTGATGATACCTGCTCCACTAAATGCAGATGTCCCTCTATTGGTGGCAGTTTAGTGTGCAATTCTGCTTCATGTCCACCTGGAAAATACTGTGGCATAAAAGATGGAGTTCCTGGCTGCTATGATCTCACATTTGGTAACTGTGTTATATATGGAGATCCGCATTACAACACTTTTGATAAGGAAACTCATCATTTTATGGGAATTTGTACCTATACTCTGTCAAAGCTTTGCACCAATGTCACATCTCTGCCGTATTTCAATATTGAAGGAAAGAATGAGCATCGATATGGGAATCCAACAGTGTCATGGATACAGAAAATTTTAGTTGAAGTTTATGATCATAAAATAACCATAGTTAAAAATGAGCCAAGTCGTGTTTTGGTAAGTTTCTTAGATTATTCTGCAATCTTTCATAATATTTAAAGAATCAATTGTTGCTTAAGATCTAACAAATATTATTCATTTTCAGGTGGATGGTATCTGGACAAATCTTCCAGTGATCTTAGTGAATGGATCTCTGACAGTGAAACAAAGTGGTCGATATGTTATTCTGGAGACAGATTTCCTTCTCACTGTGTCTTATGACACTGACCATACAGTGGATGTTAAGGTCCCCACTACATATTTCAATCAAACCTGTGGAATGTGCGGCAACTTAAATGGCATCCAACGTGATGATTATTTCATGCCCAATGGAGAGTTAGCCCAGAACTCCAATCAACTGGGAGACAGCTGGCAGGTGGATGATCCATTATGTAACACAATTCCTCCTACACCTCCACCACCATGTCCTCCAGAGACAGAGGAACTCTATTCAGGCAATCAGTTCTGCGGTTTGTTAAACAGTAAAGAAGGTCCTTTTAAGGCTTGTCATTCAGTGATCAACCCAGACCGCTTCTTGGACAGCTGTGTATATGATCTGTGTGCTCTTGGCGACAGAACTTTATGTAAAGCATTGGAAGCTTATGCTGATGCCTGTCAAAGAGCAGGAGTCACCATTACCTGGAGAAACTCTACTTTCTGCCGTAAGCGTTCTTTAGCTTTTCAAAAAAAAAAATCATAATCCTTTCAGGAGTTTTCAAGCATTTTACCATATAAAATAGTGTAAAAAGTTATATGTTAAACCACTCATATATTTAGTTAAGATTAAAACTAAAATGTATCTCGGTGTACAATTTATAAAGATGGATTTCCTTTCTCTTTATTAACTATGATAATAAATGGATTTTGTTCCTTTTTTCAGCCATTCCATGTTCTGCCAATAGTCACTACAATCCATGTGCTAGTGCTTGCCCAGCGACATGCACAGACCAGAGTGCTCCAAACAACTGCAACAGGCCTTGTACTGATGCTTGTGAATGTGATAATGGCTTTGTGCTCAGTGGTCACACTTGTGTTCCTGTCAGTGAATGTGGATGTTTTTATGATGGCAAGTATTATCAGGTAAGTCATGTTATCTTTTAATGTCATTTTTTAAAATTTGGTGATCATTCTAAACAAATTATTCAAATATATTATTGCAAATGTAAAATATATATGCCTATGTAGGTCAGTGCTGTGCTATTTCTCAGATATTGACAGGTAAAGTGGATGTAAAGTGGATGTAAACCCTCACATATACCCAGTGAAATGAACAGCCTCAGATGATACACAGGGATGAAACAAATCCTCCTACATAAGTTTTACATGTACTGTTTATCTGCTGTCTTCAGCTTTATATACTGTTTAGAAAGTGCACGTCCTGTTAGAATTTTCTCTTCCTGATTCACCTGTGGATGTGGATTCTTGCCATACACTGTGAGACAGCTGATTGGAGGAAAGGCACACACCCCCACTCCACATAGGCAGAGACTTGCAGAGCTGTGCTGTGAATAGACCAGCTCTCTGGTAACCTATTTATAGCACCCACCCTGACACAAAGTTCAGCCTGGTTTTATCACAGTTGACAGAGAACTTGTCAGAAGTTATCATGCTGAAAACAGAAGAATGGAGCAGGAAAAAGCTACGGGACTTAAGGCTTTGGAGAAAGATAAGAAAACATTGCAGATATATGTGCCCAGCTCAAATTTCATGAATCGGGTTTACATCCACTTTAATGATATAGCAATTTAAAATGTACACGGTATATTAGTATTTGAACAGTAGTTTTTCCCTTAACCTTAGAAAATACTAGACAAATGTAAAGGGTATGTTCACATTATTTTAACCACTTCAATACCTGGCCTATTCTGGCACTTCTCTCCTTCATGTAAAAATCATATTTTTTTTGCTAGAAAATTACTCAGAACCTCCAAACATTATATATATATATTTTTTTTTAGCAGACACCCTAGGGAATAAAATGGCGGTCATTGCAACTTTTTATCTCACACGGTATTTGCGCAATCATTTTTCAAACGCCTTTTTTTTTTAAAAGAAAACTGTTTCATGTTTAAAAAAATAACAAAACAGTAAAGTTAGCCCAATTTTTTTGTATAATGTGAAAGATGATGTTTCACCGAGTAAATAAAAACCTAACATGTCAAGCTTTAAAATTGCGCACAATCATGGAATGGCGCCAAACTTCATGACTTAAAAATCTCCATAGGCAACGCTTTAAAATTTTTTACAGGTTACCAGTTTAGAGTTACAGAGGAGGTCTAGTACTAGAATTGTTGCACATGCTTTAATGCACGCGGCGATACCTGACATGTGTGGTTTGAGCGGCGTTTACATATGTAGGTGGGACTTATGTGTGTGTTCACTTCTGAGTGCGAGCTACCGGGGACAGGGGCGTTTTAAATTATTTTTTTTTTTTTAAATAAGACCCCACATCTCTCCTCCAGGCTGGAAAGCATGAGATTGGAAAAAAAAATTCACCGATCTCATGCTGACAGCCGCGATAGCGGCTTTGTTTAATTCCGGGTACCCGGGATAACATTGCGCCCGGGCCTCCGACGGTCATAGAGATGACTGGTGACCATCTAGTCACCAGTCATCTCTATCGTCCTCATCCGGCGCCAGCCGATTTTTTCTCCGGGCCCCCGATGGCACATCCCCTCCCGTCGCCTATAAGAACGATCAAGCGGCAGAACTGCCCCTATGATCATTCTTATCGTGCACAGAATCGCCGGCTGCAAAGAATGATATCTGAATGATGCCTCTAGCTGCAGGCATCATTCAGATATCCCCCCTAAAAGTCAAGGACGTCATTTTACTATGGCCGGGTATTGAAGTGGTCATAATAACAGTTCTCAAGTTAATTTCTGTTGTAAAGGGATTCAATTATTTAATAATATGCTTACTGTAGCAATTTACTTTTTTACACTTGGGTAGAATAATGTGTTTTAAGATATTATGGAATATTGCATCTTATTTTTGCAGAAAAATGAAATATTCTTGAAGGGTGACTGTGAAAGTCGGTGTACATGTCAAGGAAACAATCACGTGAGCTGTACTACTCAGACTTGCGCCCCTGATGAGGCATGCAAAGTACAAAATGGAATTAAGGCTTGTTTCCCTGCTGATACCTCCATCTGCCATATCTATGGTGATCCACACTACATAACATTTGATGGCAAGCTATACCATTTCCAAGGATCCTGTAATTATACAGTTGTGGAGACCTGTGGAAACACAAGTGTGTACTTCTCAATTACTACAAGAAATGAGCATAGAGGAAGCTTAACCTGGACTGCTATAAATTCAGTTGCAGTCAGCTTCAATGACCTTAACATCATTCTGGGGAAAAACAAAGTGGTGGAGGTAAAATGTCTAAATGACACACTTCAACAAATGTATGCTGATCCTTTCTGCCTACAAATCAATCGTTAATATATTTATAAATATAAATGTATTTATTTTATTTTTAGATTAATGGACTTGTTGTCTCATTGCCTACTACCCCAGCACCTGGCATCTCAATAGGTTTAAGTGGTGCATTTGTTGTTCTACAAACTAACTTTGGTCTTGAAGTTAAGTTTAATGGTGACCATGAACTGTTTGTTAAAGTTAATGAGAACTTTAAAGGAAAACTGTGTGGCCTCTGTGGCACGTACAATGGTAACCAACAAGATGATTTTCTTACACCTGAAGGTGTGCTTGCACCCACATCCAATGACTTTGGAAACAGCTGGCGTGTATCTGATGCAGGCTGGATGTAAGTATAGGCAAAATATTCACATTAATGGTGATGAATGCTCAATGCAAATATTGTAAGGGCCCCAAATCTCTGGGATTCTTTTGTGTAGGGCTTTTCTAGTTATCAATTTTTTTATAACGAAACTCTAGTTGTATATTAATAAAAAAGGTTACTAAAGTGCTGATATGGAATTAATTAATTAGTGCAAAAAAGGTTCAGCTGCATCTATTCCAATGTGCTCTGTTTTCACATACAAAATAAGTCAAAATCTTTAATAGTGCGCTTAAACCTAACTGAAAATAATAATAAATTTTGCACAGCTGTACAATGTCACTCAAAAGAACAATTATTAATCCCTCTTCTATAAAAAATAAAATCCAATTATGCAAACAATACATAAAATAAGAAAAGTGTAAAGAAAGTCCCAACAAGGATAAACCACCACCTGGAGGAAAGATTCCTAATCACCTTCAATAATTAAATATAAAACCTGAATTAACAATAGTACTCTCCAGTGCATGGATCCCCACTCCAATGAGCTTATAAGTTCCCATGGTTCAAATTCTTCCCAGCTGATGGTTTTTAAAACATTACTCTCAGAAATAAAAACACATCACAGTGCAAGATTGCTTAGTAGTAAATAAACCCCCAATTAGTGCAGGCTGTTCACTCACATTTGGCCAGGTACAACACGCATATAAAACAATCATAATTGCACACAGAGGGATTAATAATTGTTCTTTGGAGTGACATTGTACAGCTGTGCAATATTTATTATTATTTTCAGTTAGGTTTAAGCGCACTGTTATAGATTTTGGCCTCTAGTTGTATGTTGTCTAGTACATTTGTCTTTGCAGCCATGTTACTTACCTTTATGCTCTTTGTAATAGCTGGTCATTTTGAGATACTACTGACAAACTTCATATCATGGATAACATGCATATAGGTCACGCATAGAAATTTTTTCTAAGAAATTAAAATAAAAGAGAGACCAATATTTCTATTTTTTACACATGTAAAGATCTGCATTT
The DNA here is from genome assembly GCF_042186555.1 of Aquarana catesbeiana. Taxonomy (NCBI): domain Eukaryota; kingdom Metazoa; phylum Chordata; class Amphibia; order Anura; family Ranidae; genus Aquarana; species Aquarana catesbeiana. The sequence goes on along the minus strand of NC_133327.1, from coordinate 249,394,556 downwards.
TTTGAAAATTACCCCCAAGACAATATATAATTACTGAAAGTAAAGGCCATGTAGAATAAAATGACAGTAGTTTTTTACATTGCATGATATTTGAGAGATTGTTTGTCAAATAAATTTTAGTGAACAAATGCAATATAATATCCAATCATTCAGGGTAACCCCAGTTTAGGGGTGTTTCATTTATTGGTGTCATGATTAGTTATTCAACAGGTTCATGTTTGTTAAATTATTTTTAGTACATGCTTGCAGACATTAAAAATTAAGGGAATTATTTCCTCAACACCACTCTGAGGTCCTGTGCCCCAATCCAGCTGTGGATGCCATCAGAACTTTGGGATTTGTCACATCACCTTTGCAGTAGGAACAAAAGCACAAATGTACAGAAACACATTAATTCTTTTACCACATATGAAACTTACAGTAACTGTGCAAATAGCACAGAGACACTCTGTTTTTTCCTTCCTCTGACCCTTTGATTTAGTCCCACCGGGGATAAAAATGCATCAGAGGAAGGAACAGGTTGAGTGTTTCTGTGCCTTGACCAGTTTTGTATGCAGAGGAAGCAGTGCACAGTTCTAAGTTTGTTTCTAAGGAAAATATGTAGTGGACGATAAGTATTTAAAATTACATCAATGTGTGTCTCTCTAGATGTGAAGATGACGTTGTTGATCCACCACCATGTGGTCCTACTGATGAGATTAAATATGAAGATGAATGTAAACTGATATTAGCAGGCAATGGACCTTTCAAGGACTGTCACCCCCACATTCTTCCTCAGATATACTTTGAGAACTGTGTGTATGACTTGTGTGCAACTGGAGGAAACCAAGATCAGTTCTGCAATGCTTTAGAGGCCTATGCTGCTGCTTGTGAAAATGCTGGTATTGTTGTTGGTGACTGGAGAGAGAACACCATCTGCCGTAAGAAATAATTACTTGACTGTTTTCTTACTTGACTTACTTGATTGTTTTACCACTGCCCCCTCTTGCATTTCATAATGTACATCGGAAGAGAATCAGAATTTAGACCTGGACTTTTCTTCAAATTTGGCCTGGCCAAAGCAATGTTGTGGAATACAAGTGAGGGCAGAGATGGATAAGCAGTTGTCACCATATGTTGCATAGAATGTTTTCCAATGGCTTACATTCATTAAGACATTGAAAACATGAATAAAGAACCATATATAATATCATATATTTAATATTTTCATCTAGAATCCTTTCATATAACCCTTGATCTTTTGGAACTAACAAAAAGGAGGGATTAATAAGACTGGAGCATCCTTAATCTGGAGCAGCTATGCATGGCAACCAATCCTTTTCTAGCTTTCATTTTCAAAGCTTTCAGTGGTCTATGTAAACCCTTAAGTGCCCAGTCTCAGTTGATATACAGAGATTAAACAATTCCTCCTACATACGTTGAACCTGTTTATCTACACCCCTATCTACTCTGTCATAAAACTCACATTTTACACATCATTTTTGAGCTCCAAAAGTTGTTGGACAGAATTTCAAATCCATTGACAGATAAAACAGATCACACTTGTATCCATTGCATACTGTATGTAGCTGGTTGTTCACATGCTGCTGTATGAACATATTTTTATACACAGTTATATACAGTATATAGTTATGTTCCTGACAGTTGTTTGGTTAGTAATGGTCCAACCTATTACCATCACATTAACTCGTTCTTTAATCAGAAGCAGGTAATGCCTTATATGACAGGTCATTCTTAGTATCATTATTTTGTGTACAAAATCACAGCCAAATGTTATAGCTACCTGTATACAAACCACTAACTAGTGCCTAGAAACAATGCATTTTTTAATCCTTTATTGTCTTCTAGTTTGATGTGACCTCAAATTTCTTGAAAAAGGAAAATCAAGCTGTTCTAGGTTAACTGTATATGAGCTGTAGGGTCCCCATAATAAAATAAATTTAGTTTGGAGATGTTTTTCTGAAAGACATGCCTGTGCCGCTATATTTTTTACCTGTTGTTTCAAATTTCAGAAATTAATAAAATATTAACATAGGCTTTATTTGTAATCTGTTGTATAGGCATTTCCTCAACAACCACTTCTACAACAACTACAACAAGACCAGGCACTCCAGTACCAGGTAAAACAGTTTGCTATTATAGAATGTATTTTGCTTTGTCAATTGTGCATGTGTTTTCCAATGGTTTATGTTCATTGGGGCATTAAAAACACGAAGAGCAGTCTATAATACAGAATAATAATAATAATTTTATCTAGAAACCTTTAATATAAACCTGCACTTTTGGAGCAAACAATAAGGAATCTGAAACATCTGTGCATGTCAATCAGTCAGTTTCTAGCTTTCATTTTCAAAGTGTAGCTGAACAAAGCAGAAGTTACAAGCTGGTTGGTTACCCTGAAAAGCTGCTCCAGATCCTCTCTATAGTTTTAATAAATCCCTCAATCTGTCTTAAGGAAGGGTAGACACTACCTTTATTTTTTCATGTACTAATTTATATTTAATTTAATGGAGATTTTTGTGTATTTAGGAAATGTGATCTTCTATTTCCCATGACAACAAATCTATGCAGTCTGTATGCTGAGCACCACTTCCCTGAAAATCTATTAGACCTGTAAGGATATCATACTAGGGAAGAGTTTGGTGTCACTGTAATGGTTCAAAATGCTTGAAGTTATTAGAGTTCATTGAGTTTAAGTCTCCTTTAAATATATCTAAAGACCAAACTTTTAATTGTTTTTTTTTCTATTAGGATAGAGTGGGGAGGTGGGTTAAATCCTTTAACCAAATGGAAGGCCAGATCCCAGTTATGTATGAGATGGGAAATACTATTTTGGTGGCCACTGGATTCTGTCCGGTTGAAAAAGGACCAGAGGCCTACTCCTGCAATTTAAAAAACTTACAGAAACTGTCAATGGAAAGGTGACAGACAGCCTCCACAGTCCATAGGTCTCTACACAAACCTCAGGGATCCCTTGTACAAAATAACCAAGGCAGAGCCCCTGAGTATAATCTTTAGCACTTATTTAACCTTTTCCTAGGAAAGAGCGGACACCAGGCATACCAATCCTTGATACAAGAACAAAGCCTATTCAGATGCTAATAATTAGGGAAGAGCTTCGAGTTCGAGTCGAACTCATGTTCGACTCGAACATCGGCTGTTCGCCAGTTCTCCGAACAGTGCACAATTTGGGGTGTTCGCGGCAAATTCGAAAGCCGCGGAACACCCTTTAAAAGTCTATGGGAGAAATCAAAAGTGCTAATTTTAAAGGCTTATATGCATGATATTATCGTAAAAAGTGTTTGGGGACCTGGGTCCTGCCCCAGGGGACATGGATCAATGCAAAAAAAAGTTTTAAAAACGGCCGTTTTTTCGGGAGCAGTGGTTTTAATAATGCTTAAAGTGAAACAATAAAAGTGTAATATTCCTTTAAATTTCATACCTAGGGGGGTGTCTATAGTATGCCTGTAAAGGGACACATGTTTCCCGTGTTTAGAACAGTCTGACAGCAAAATGACATTTTAAAGGAAAAAAAGTAATTTAAAACTACTTACGGATATTAATGAATTGCCGGTCCGACAATACACATAAAAGTTCATTGATAAAAATGGCATGGGATTTCCCCACAGGGGAACCCCGAACCAAAATTTAAAAAAAAATGACGTTGGGGGTCCCCCTAAATTCCATACCAGGCCCTTCAGGTCTGGTATGGATATTAAGTGGAACCCCAGCCAAATTTTTTTAAAAAAAAATGGTGTAGGGTCCCCCTCAAAATCTATATTTTTTAAGGGGATTTTAAGGGGAACCCCGTGCCAAAATTTAAAAAAAAAATGGCGTGGGGTCCCCCTAAGAATCCATACCAGACCCTTATCTGAGCACGCAACCTGGCAGGCCGCAGGAAAAGAGGGGGGGACGAGAGAGCGCCCCCCCCCTCCTGAACCGTACCAGGCCACATGCCCTCAACATTGGGAGGGTGCTTTGGGGTAGCCCCCAAAACACCTTGTCCCCATGTTGATGGGGATAAGGGCCTCATCCCCACAACCCTTGCCCGGTGGTTGTGGGGGTCTGCGGGCAGGGGGCTTATCGGAATCTGGAAGCCCCCTTTAACAAGGGGACCCCCAGATCCCAGCCCTCCCGCCTGTGTGAAATGGTTAGGGGGTACAAAAGTACCCCTACCATTTCACAAAAAAAGTGTCAAAAATTATAATGACAAGGGACAGTTTTTGACAATTCCTTTTTTCAAATGCTTCCTCTATCTTCTATCCTCTTTCTTCAATCTTCTTTCTTCTATCCTCTATCTTCTATCTTCCTTCGGTTTCTTCCTCCATCTTCTTCTTCTTCTGGTTCTTCCTCCGGTGTTCTCGTCCGGCATCTTCCTCCACAGCGTCTTCTTCCCTTCGTCTTCTGGCCAGCTCCGCATCAACCATGATGGGAGGCTCCCGCTGTGTGACGCTTCTCCTCTTCTGATGGTTCTTAAATAACGGAGGGCGAGTGACCCTGCCCTCCTCTGATGTCATGGGGAATGCCACAGGGAAGTCCCCATCAAGTCCCCGTATATCAGAGGGGGGCGGGATCACCGGGTGTCCCCGCCCTCTGTTATTTAAGAACCGTCAGAAGAGGAGAAGCGTCACACAGCGGGAGCCTCCCATCATGGTTGATGCGGAGCGGGCCAGAAGACGAAGGGAAGAAGATGCTGTGGAGGAAGATGCGGGACAAGAACACCGGAGGAAGAACCAGAAGAAGAAGAAGATGGAGGAAGAAACCGAAGGAAGATAGAAGATAGAAGAAAGAAGATAGAAGAAAGAAGATAGAAGCTAGAAGAAGCATTTAAATAAAGGAATTGTCAAAAACTGTCTGTTGTCATTTTTAACATTTTTGACACTTTTTTGTAAAATGGTAGGGGTACTTTTGTACCCCCTTACCATTTCACACAGGCAGAAGGGCTGGGATCTGGGGGTCCCCTTGTTGCTGTACACTCTGGTCATTACCGTATATACTCGAGTATCCGAGTTCCGAGTATAAGTCGAGGCCCTAATTTACCACAAAAAAATGGGAAAAACTTATTGACCCGAGTATAAGACTAGGGTGAGAAATGCACAGCTACTGTAAGTGGAAAAGAGGGTCAACAATGCCCATTTGCAGCATCACTGTGCCCATTTGCATGCCTCACTGTGCCCATTTGCAGCCATAGGTCTCCTGAACTTCAAACTCGGTAGTTAAGGGTTTCTAGATGCCCCCTAGCTGCAGCCAAAATTTGGAGTCTCTGAACCCAAAAGGTCCCGAAATTACATTGCTGCAGATGGACACAGTTGACGAATTTGGGGCCCCGTATCTCGGGGCCACTTAGTGCTAAGAACCCCAAATTTGGTGTGCAAACCCAGTAGATCTAGCACCATACAATTTCCAAAGCTGGGGTTTCTAACACCAAGTGGCCCCGAGATACAGGGCCCCAAAAATCAGTTCAGAAAATGTCAAGCACTTTTCTGCAGCAGAGAATGACATTTTCCGAACTGGTTTTGGGGCCCCGTATCTCAGGGCCACTTGGAGCTAGGAACCCCAGCTTTGGATATGTTGTGGTACCAGTTCCCCTGGGTTTGCACCCCAAATTTGGAGTTCTTAGCACCAAGTGACCCTGAGATATGGGGCCCCAAATTCAGTTCGGAAAATGAAATTTTTTGCTGTAGAAAAGTGCTTGACTCGAGTATAAGTCGAGGGGGGCACTTTCAGCACAAAAAAATGTGCTGAAAAACTCGACTTATACTCGAGTATATATGGTACATATGGTAGGTGAGTAACTCGAGATGACACATATTATGCTACAGAAACCTGAAGGTAAGTAAGCTTTTCGTGTTTTTCTGACCATTTTTTGGATATGGTGTTTTAGATGTGTTAGCTATACACCCCCCCCCCCCCATACTTACCTCAGTCCTAACTTGATTCAGTGCTGTGCCCATTTACAGCAGCTCTCTTCACTCTCTCTCTGCTCACAGAGGCAGCAGTTAAAGCCATTGGCTCCTGTGAGCAGAGAACAGGGGGTGGGGCTGGGCTGTGCATGTCAATAGCAAGCAGCTTGCTATAGAGTTGCTATGGAAGAACACAAAGTATAGGAGGAGCCTGGTGGGGTACCCCAGAAGAGAGGGTTCAGGGTTGCTCTGTGCAAGACTATTGCACAGAGCAGGTAAGTATAACATGTTTGCTATTTTAGAAAAAAAAACCTTTACAACTGCTTTACAAGTTCAGTTGTTAGGCGGAGGTGGAGGTGGTGCCTAGAAATAATGCATTTTTTTAATCTTTTTGTTGTCTTCTAGTTTGATGTCACCTCAAATTTCTCAAAAAAAAATCAAGCAGTTCTAGGTTTATATGGGTTTTAGGGTCCCAATAATTAAACAAATCTGGTTTGGATTTTTTTTTTGAAACATGTATCTGTGCTGCAACTGTTCTTTACCTGTTTGAAATTTCAGAAATTAATAAAATACTAACATAGGCTTTATTTGTAATCTCTTTCACAGGCATTTCCTCATCAACCACTTCTACAACAACCACAGCAAAACCAGGCACTCCAGCGCCAGGTAAACCAGTTTGCTACTGTGGAATTTTTTTAAACCTTTATTGTCTTCTAGTTTGATGTCACCTCAAGTTTCTTAAAAAAGGAAAATCAAGCAGTTTTGGGTTTATTGTATATGAGCTGTAGTGAAGAGTCACTGGGTGCATTCAGTATTACTGACTATTTAAAGTGGTTGTAAACCCTTACATATACCCAGTGAAGTGAATAGCCTCAGACGATACACAGAGATTAAACAAACCCTCCTGCATACATTTTACTTGTATATCTGCTCTCTTCAGCTTTCTACACTCTTTAGAATGTGCAGATTGTGTTAAAAATATTTCTTCCTCTTTCGGCAGTACATAAGGGTGGGTGGGGATACTGGGCTTACACTGTGTGTGAGCTGATTGGAGGAAAGGGACACCCCCCCCTCCACATAGGCAGAGGAATAAAGAAGCATGAAGAGCTGTAGTATAAATAGACAAGCTACCTGCTTATCATTCTCTAAGCTCCCTCCTCGACACAAGTTTTCAGCTACTGTTATCTCATGTATTGGAGAACTTGTCAGAAGTGACTCTGTTGATAACAGAGGAACGACGCACCAGAGAGAAATGGCACTTGGAGGTTTGGAGAGAGATAAGTACACACTACAGATATATGTGATATATGTGTGTTAGTTCAACTTTCATGAATGAAGTTTACAGCCACGTTAAAAAAAAGAAAAGACACTATTAGTTTGGACACTTTTTATTTATATGTTGTTTTTAAAGATCACTTGTAAATTTATTTTTTATTCATTCATTTTGAACAGACTTTGGAAGTGTGTTTTAGTGAATTATCACCCACCTGTATTTGACTTTGAATGCTTATTTATTTTAAAAAAATTATGTCTATATTTGCAACATACAATATATTCACTGGATTGCAGCATTTGTACTAAGTGAGGGATTCATTTTTGGAGCTTCATAAGTCAGGTTCATTTAAATAAAACCCAGGCTTTACTCCATCAAGTGCCAAACGAACATTAAGAATGGGAACAATCACACTGTAACCTTTTCCAATAAAAAACATAACATAAATCAAGTTTTAGATGTCAATGCTATTTTTCTTGGCAGTCAATTATTTCTCATTATTAGGGTGCTGCTTTAAATTCTCCCTGTTCCACCTATTAATAGGGGCACTTATAACACAAATTGTTGTTATGTTTTTTACCATTTGTGTCTGATTAGGGAGATTGTATTATTAACCACTTCACTACCCACGTATTGTAATATGACGTCCACAAATGGGATCTCCCATCCTGGGTGGACGTCATATGACGGCCTGGGCTTCCCGGCCGTCTAGGGACCCGGTGCATGTGCCCGGCAGCCGCGATGTCCGCCGGGCACCTGTGATTGCCCGTTAACCGGGCCGGAACGTGGATCTGTGTGTGTAAACACACAGATCCACGTCCTGTCAGTTGAGAGGAGACCGATCTGTGTTCCCAGTACAGAGGAACACTGATCGGTCTCCTCCCCTTGTACGTCCCCGCCCCCTACAGTTAGAATCATTCCCTAGGAAACATATTTAACCCCTTGTGTCCCCCTAGTGGTTAACCCCTTCACTGCCTGTCACATTTATATAGTAATCAATGCAATTTTATAGCACGGATCGCTGTATAAATGTGAATGGTCCCAAAAATGTGTCAAAAGTGTCTGATGTGTCCGCCATAATGTCGCAGTCATGAAAAAAAATTGCGATCGCCGCTATTACTAGTAAAAAAAAAAAAAAAAAATTTTTTTTTTTTTTTAAATGCCATAAATCTATCCCGTATTTTGTAGACGCTATAACTTTTGCGCAAACCAATCAATATAAGCTTATTGCAAATTTTTTTAACAAAAATATGTAGAAGAATACGTATCGGCCGAAACTGAGGAAACATTTTTTTTTTTTTTTTAAATTGGGATATTTATTATAGCAAAAAATAAAAAATATTGTGTTTTTTTCAAAATTGTCGCTCTTCTTTTGTTTATAGCGCAAAAAATCAAAACCGCAGAGGTGATCAAATACCACCAAAAGAAAGCTCTATTTGTGGGGAAAAAAGGATGTCAATTTTGTTTGGGTACAACGTCACACGACCGCGCAATTGTCGTTCAAAGTGCGACAGCGCTGAAAACTAAAAATTGGTCTGGGAAGGAAGGGGGTGAAAATGCCCTGTATTGAACCGGTTAACTACTTGCCATCCAGGCCAATTTTGACTTTCTCTCCTACATGTAAATTTCATCATTTATTTGCTATAAGGTTAAATAGAACCCCCAAACATTATATATTTTTTTTAGCAAAGACCCTGGAGAATACAATGGCGGTCGTTGCAACTTTTTATCTCACACGGTATTTGCGCAGCAATTTTTCGAACATGTTTTTTTGGAAAGAAACAGTTTCATGGTTTAAAAAAAAAAAAAATGTAAAGTTAGCCCAATTTTTTGGCATAATGTGAAAGATGAAGAAATTGATAAAATACTAACGTAGGCTTTATTTGTAATCTCTTTTACAGGTATTTCCTCATCAACAACTTCTACAACAACCACAGTAAAACCAGGCACTCCAGCGCCAGGTAAACCAGTTTGCTACTGTGGAATTTTTTTAAACCTTTATTGTCTTCTTGATGTCGCCTCAAATTTTTCAAAAAAGGAAAATCAAGCAGTTCTGGGTTTATTGTATATGAGCAGCAGATATCCCTATTTGAAGAGTCACTCGGTGCATTCAGTATTACTGACTATTTAAAGTGGTTGTAAACCCTCACATATACACAGTGAAGTGAATAGCCTCAGATGATACACAGAGATTAAACAAATCCTCCTGCATACATTTTACTTGTATATCTGCTGTCTTCAGCTTTCTACACTCTTTAGAATGTGCAGATTGTGTTAAAAATATTTCTTCCTCTTTCGGCAGTACATAAGGGTGGGTGGGGATACTGGGCTTACACTGCGTGTGAGCTGATTGGAGGAAAGGGACACCTCCCCTCCACATAGGCAGAGGAATAAAGGAACATGAAGAGCTGTAGTCTAAATAGACAAGCTCCCTGCTTATCATCCTCTAGGCTCCCTCCCCGACACAAGTTTTCAGCTACTGTTATCTCATGTGTTGGAGAACTTGTCACAAGTGACTCTTTTGATAACAGAGGATTGAAGCACCAGAGAGAAATGGCACTTAGAGGTTTGGAGAGAGATAAGTACACACTACAGATATATGGTATGGTGTATGTGTGTTAGTTCAACTTTCATTAATTAAGTTTACAACCACTTTAAATAAAAAAGAAAAGACACTATTAGTTTGGACACTTTTTATTTATATGTTGTTTTTAAAGATCATTTGTAAGTTTATTATTTATTCATTCATTTTGAACAGACTTTGGAAGTGTGTTTTAATATTTCATCAGCGACCTGTATTTGACTTTGAATGCTTATTTATTTTAAAAAAATTATGTCTATATTTGCAACATACAGTATAGTCACTGGATTGCAGCATTTGTACTAAGTGAGGGATTGATGTAGCTCCAGGCTTCATTCAGATATACCAGCACAAAGTCAAGGACGTCCTTTTACGTACCTTGGGCGGGAAGTGATTAACCACTTAAGGACCGAGCCTCTTTCTGAGATTTGTTGTTTACAAGTTAGAAACATTTTTTTTTGCTAGAAAATGACTTAGAACCCCCACACATTATACATTTTTTTTCTAACACCCTAGAGAATAAAATGGCGGTCGTTGCAATACTTTCTGTCACACCGTATTTGCGTAGCGGTTTTACAAGTGCACTTTTTTTGGAAAAAATACACTTTTTTGAACTAAGACAACAGTAAAGTTAGCCCTTTTTTTATATTGTGAAAGATAATGCTACGCTGAATAAATTGATACCCAACATGTCACGCTTTAAAATTGTGTCCACTCATGGAATGGCGACAAACTTTTACCCTTAAAAATCTCCATAGGTGACGTTTTAACAATTCTACAGGTTGCATGTTTTGAGCTACAGAAAAGGTCTAGGGCTAGAATTATTGCTCTCACTCTACCGATCACAGCAATACCTCACATGTGTGGTTTAAACATCGTTTTCATGTGCGCTACTCAGGTATGCGTTTGCTTCTGCAAACATCCCTTGTAATAGAAAAAAAGCATGACAGGACCTCTTAAATATGAGATCTGGGGACAAAAAGACCTCAGATCTCATATTTAGACTAAAATGCAATAATAAAAAAAAAAAATTATCATAAAAAAAAAAAAAAGGACCTTTAAGAGCTGTGGGCGGAAGTGACGTTTCACTCGTCTCCATGCCCAGCAAGGGTGAAGATCCGATCGCCTCCGCTGCTGCCGATGGACCCGGTAAGCGGGAGGTGGTCCTCTCCCGCCACCGATAAAAGGGATCTCGTGGCGAATCCTCTGCAGAGACCACTTTTATCTTAAATCGGCTCACTGAAGAAGAGGATACTGGTGTTATGTCAGCTAGCTGCTGCCATAACACTGATAAACCTCTTCAAACAGCCGACGTATAACGATGGTGGCCGGTCCGGAAGTGGTTAACTCCTCAACAGGAAGTGGGAAGATATTTTCCAATGTGAAGGAAATCCACACTTAGACAGTTGTCACAGGAACAAGTGTCCCCATTATTGCCAACTCAAAAATATGGACTTACCCTCACTTTCATTCCTGGTGATATTGGTGATCAGAGAAATTAATCTAATTGGCAAATCTAAATCTAGAAAAACTTTTGCCTATAGTTTTACTTTAAACCTATTATCTATTAGCAACTATGGTAACAAGTAAACAAAATAAAAATAATTTTACATATTTAGACCTGTTTCTATTTAAAAATTTAAAATAAATATTTGTTAGCATATTATAAAAACACAATTAATATATCACTCTACTTCTATTATAGTTCTTTATTTTTGGTGCAAAAAAAAAAGTTGTTGGAGGTTATAGACTCATGTTGCTTCCCCTAATGTATTTCCAGGATCCTGTGAGGTTAGTGGAGATCCTCACTACTACACTTTTGACAATCAGGTGCACCATTTTATGGGCACTTGCACGTACACATTATCTAAACTCTGTGTAGTTGATGGACACCTGGCAGAATTCAATGTAGAAGCAGCCAATGAGCACAGGGGAGGCAACACCAAGGTGTCCTATGTCAAGTATGTCAACGTCGATGTACATGGTTACAGAATCACACTAGAGAAGAACCGAAATGTGAAGGTCAGTCTACCATATATAAATATATGTGTGCATATTGCACTGATTCTTGTTGTCATTTCTTTTACATCAACAAATTATGTCATAATTGTGTGCACACAGGTGGATGGAAAAGTTGTAATCTTACCCACTACCCTACATCCTGGTGTTAACATCTTTGTTAGTGGACATGATGTTGTGGTTACAACAGCATTTGGAGTAAGTGTGAGGTTTGATGGAAACCATAGAGTGGTGGTGAATATTCCAGGAGAATATGCCAACAAAGTATGTGGAATCTGTGGAAATTTCAATGGAAACAAGACTGATGACTTCCTAAACCCAGATGGGGAATTAGAGTCAAACTCTAACAGTCTTGGTAACAGTTGGCAGGTGGACAATGACACCAGGTAGGTCATATAAAACAATTTTATTTGGTTATAAAAAGGTAATAATTTCAACGTATTTAGGATTTGACAGCCACTTTAATAACAGTTGTAATATTGGATATATCGGAAATATAAGACAGGATTATCCATAAAGAGACACACAAAAACAATGATTAAAAGAAAAATATTTTTAGTCACATATTTTTCATTAGAATTTAAAGCCCATTAGAGTTTAAACCAGCTAAATATATTTCAGGCAAATAAAAAAAGGTGTGCAAAATGCTACAGTTTGTTTAAAAAAAAAACAACAACCACAGCCTTAATAGAGAAGTCTTTTCCATGCCAGCATTCTGAAGAATAAGATCCTTGCTCTCTATGGGAAAGTACTGATCTCGTTGTAGAAGTCTGACACATTCCCTGCTGAGTCAGACCTATAACTCTGTAATCAGAAAAGAGTAAACCTCCTGCATATTAGAGAGCACTGCAGCTGCTGACAAGGGACATACTTTTCTACTCAGGTTAAAGCTGCTTTAGATATGAAGCAACAATAAAGACATTGAGCACCTTTTATTTTGATGCACTTGAACTGGATTGTATTAAGCTGTTGTAACTCTTTCAATGCAACTTACATATGGCATACATCAGCAGTAGCGGGGGGGGGGGGGGGGGTCGCACATGTGATCTATGTGATCTGGTAAGCTAACTGTCAGCTGTCAAATGACGTCCTCCCCAGAACCAAAACGCACATCATGTGGGCCCCACGGGCCACACTATGGCACAATCTGTCACCCACTGTGTACAACAGACACAGCCAATGACAGATTAGTGCACCAGCTTGCTGCCAGTACCATGTGATCGCTGTGACCAATCACAGCAGATCACATGACAATTATGCACAATGGATGGATTCCATTCATGCCATTCATTGTGCACATTTGTGTTGCTAGCTGTGATTAGTCACAGTAATCACATGGTACAGACAGCACCAATCACAGCCCATCTGTATCATTTGATTAGCTGTGGACAATCACAACTAATCACAATAGTAAACACTGAATAAATGCATTTCATTCCGAAAAAATGGTTGCTTATATCAGTGAAATCCACTGTTATAAGCAGTCAATGTGTAAAAGAAAAAATCCTGATCACCTTTCCTGAGTAGTACTGTGTTACTCTGATAACACTGTATTGTTCTGGTCACAGTATGTAAAAAAAAAATTGTAAAAAAAGAAAAAAAATGTAATACAAAGAAAAAAATAATTAAAAAATGGAAACACTAGTTATGATGACACTGTACTGCACCTGGTGACAATATGTAAAAATAAATAAAAATGTAAAAAAACAAAATTTCTTAATTTTTTTTTAAAATGTGACAAAAAATGACAACTTCAAAAAACTTACTAAAACTTAGTAAAAAAGGGCTAATTTAGGGGATACTTGTACTATCCTGGCATTTTTGGAGCTCAAGAAATGAGATAGGACATGAAGATCGATTTTCATATATACAGCGTTATATACCATAGCTTGGGGACTCTATAACTTTCCTACAGACTAAATAATGTGCACTGATTTGGGTTATTTTCACTAAAGAAAAAATGAGAAAAATGTAATATGGGTGCAGTGTTGCATGTCTGTGCAATTGTCATTCAAAGTGTGACAGTGCTAAAAGCTGAATATTAGCCTGGGCATGAGGGGGCAAAAGTGCCTGGTGTTGATGTGGTTAAACATGTGTGCAAAAAACACAAAAATGTCTCTGCATCAAAAGGGTTAAAGGTTCAGTTGAGCTTTGAAAACATTTAAAAAAGAAACACCCCTAACAATTGCTCCCTCCAACTATATATTTAGCAGTTAATAAAAATTACTTTGTCAGATGTCACTATTCAGTTCATATTAATCCTTTAATCCAGGTGTCATCTTAGAATAAAGTGGAACCTTTACTATTGGATAACTTAAAGAGGAGTTCCCATTAAAAAAATAAATAAATAGAAGTCAGCAGCTACAAATACTGCAGCTGCTGACTTTTAATAATCGGACACTTACCTGTCCCACGGTCCAGCGATGTGGGGGATAGAAGCCCCGCTCATCTCCCCCTCCGTTTGGCGGCGCCTGCATTGCAACTGTGGGCGCCGGTCTGTGGCTTCACAGCCGGGCACCCACTGCGCATGTGTGAGCGGCACTGCGCACCGTGATTGGCCGCTCAGTCATCTGGGACCTGTAATGTGTCCCAGATGATTGACAAGAGGGAGGGAGCAGAGCTGAGCCCTTCCTGCGCTGAGAGGAAGTGATGTCACCAGCCCAGGCACTGAAAGAGGCAGACTTCGAGGGACCCCCTAGCAACAGGCATCTAGAGGTGAGTTAAAAAAAATATTTTCCAAATTTTTTTTTAATTTTTTTTTTTAGGCACATTCATGCATTTCTTTCTTTTTTTTTTTTTTTGGGCGGAACACCACTTTAAGCAAAATGATTTTATAAAAAATGTAATAGTATTAGTTTGAAATGCAGTACTTAAATTCTCTTTGCATAATAATTTAATCATTTTATCTTGAAGATGCACTCCAGGAGAGGTTTATCCACCAGGCTGTACAGATGATGAGAAGAACACCATCAATAGCAACAGCTTTTGTGGAATAATTACCAATAAGGATGGACCATTTAAAGATTGCCATGGTGTTATAGATCCATTTGTCTACTTCAATAACTGTGTCTATGACTTGTGTGAACTGAATTTGGATCCAGGTGCTTTGTGTGATAGTCTTCAGTCCTATGCACAATCTTGTCAGGCTCGTGGAGTAGCAATAGGTCCCTGGAGAAATGACTCTTTCTGCCGTAAGTACAAATAAATATTACTAAACAGAAACTGTTCTTTTTGACCCCAAAACCTGATATATAATTTGTTCTTAGGGGATATAATTTTGGTTATATCAAAAAGACATCCTAAAGTTTATTTTACAGGTTAGCAGTGGTTTGTAGATTGATCTAATAATGTTCTATATTGTGGATGGTAAATGGAACTTATGTATCCATTTTCATATGTTACAACAGTCCTGTGCTAAACACCCAGAACCTATTTATGTGTATATGGCCTAGGAAAGTCTGTAAAAATATGCAGGACTCATGTTTAATTACCTTTTGTAGAAATATTTGTCATATTCTTCAGTTGACAATTTATCATTTGTGTACAGCTCTGAAGTGCCCATCAAACAGTCATTATGAGGTCTGCGGAATGGCCTGTCCAGCTACTTGTGTGAAACCAGGACCACCATCAAACTGCAATCTTCCCTGCACAGAAGGGTGTGTATGTGACTCGGGATATGTTCTCTATGATAAGACGTGTGTACCAAGTAGTCAATGTGGATGCTGGGAAGATGATAAACATTATCCGGTAGGCTCGGAGTTCTGGACTGATGATGCTTGCTCCACTAAATGCAGATGTCCCTCTGCAGGTGGTAGTTTAGTGTGCAATTCTGCTTCATGTCCACCTGGAAAATACTGTGGAATAAAGGATGGAGTTCCTGGCTGCTATGAGCTCACATTTGGCAACTGTGTAATCTATGGGGATCCTCATTATGACACCTTTGATAAGCAAACACACCACTTCATGGGAATATGCACTTACACACTCTCCAAGGTTTGCAGCAATTATACCAATTTGCCATATTTTAACATTGAAGCAAAGAATGAGCACCGTGGGAATCCAAGTGTGTCATGGGTGCAGAAAGTTATGGTGGAAGTGTATGATCATAAAATAACTATTGTTAAAAATGAGCGTAGTCGGATTATGGTAAGTTCCAGAGAAAATATATTTTCATATAGTTGTGTTTTCAAGTTCTTCTTCGATGACTTTCAATATAATAATCTCCAATATTATTTCTTATCAGGTGGATGGCATCTGGAGAAATCTTCCAGTAATCTTGGTCAATGGATCTCTGACTGTTAAACAAAGTGGTCGATATGTCATTCTAGAAACCGATTTCTACCTCACAGTGTCTTATGACACTGACCATACAGTGAATGTTAATGTTCCGACTTCTTATTTCAATCAAACCTGTGGAATGTGTGGCAACTTAAACAACATTAGGCAGGACGACTATTTGATGCCCAATGGACAGCTAGCTCAGAACTCAAATCAGTTGGGAGACAGCTGGCAGGTTGAAGATGATGATCCATTATGTAACACAATTCCTCCTACACCTCCACCACCATGTCCTCCAGAGACAGAGGAACTCTATTCAGGCGATAGGTTCTGTGGTTTGTTAACCAGTAAAGATGGTCCTTTCAAGGCTTGTCACTCAGTAATCAACCCAGCCCGCTTCTTTGACAGCTGTGTATTTGACCTGTGTGCACTTGGGGATGGCATTTTATGTAAAGCATTGGAAGCTTATGCTGATGCCTGTCAAAGAGCAGGAGTTAGTATTTCCTGGAGAAACTCTACTTTCTGCCGTAAGTTTTAAGGCTTTGCAAAATTCCTTATGCAATAAATGTATTATAGCAATGTTAAAGTAATAGCATAGTATTTATTATCTTAAAATTCTAGTACAAACAATAATGGGTACAATAGCTAATACATTGAAAAAAAGTTAAAAAGATTTTTTTTTTGCTACAAAATTTCTTAGAGTCCCCAAAGGTTATACATTTTTTCCCTAACACCCTAGAGAATAAAATGGCATTTTCATGGCAATGTCATTGCAATACTTTCTGTCACACCGTATTTGCCCAGTGGTCTTACAAGCCCAGTTTTTTTTATATTGTGAAGGATAATGTTACACTGAGTAAATTGATACCCAACATGTCACACTTCAAAATTGCGCCCGCTCGTGGAATGGCGACAAACTTTTACCCTTAAAAATCTCCATAGGCAACGTTTAAAAAATTATACAGGTTGCATGTTTTGTGTTACAGAGGAGGTCTAGAATTATTGCTCTCACTCTACTGATCGCGGCGATACCTCACATTTGTGGTTTTTTTTTTTTTTTTTTTTCTTTTTTTTTTTTTTCCGCCACCTCAGTGATTCCATTAGAGACTTCCTCCACTTTATCAGTGTCAATTCTGTCTCTTTTGATTTTCACATCATGTGTAGCTTCTTTTTTCTTTTCTTTTTTTTTTTTTCCCCTTCTTCTTTTAAATACTTTATTTACTGTTTCTCCATAAAAAACCGAACTCAACCAAATACAAAAAAAGAAAAAGATAACAAATTCATTAACAGAGTTCATCCTACCCACCCAAAAACCCCCAATCCCGCCCACCCCTGTTCCTGCAGGAGGATCTAGAGGACAGCTGCTAATACATTGATGGACTCATGTCGCTGTCCACTTCGCCGGCCCCCTAAGTACTATCTATAAATTGCTCGGCAAAACTCCAAGTCTTTTTATACCTTTGCCATCCCTCCCATTTACCTTCTCCTACCTCTCCCTCCCCGGGGACAATTCCTCTGCTATCTATAATTTCGACGTTGTACACCTCGTTAACGCTAAGTAGCCAGTCCCGGATATTTGGTGCAGCCGGGTCTAGCCATTTTGTTGCTATCTGCTTTTTAGCCGCATCCAGCAGTATGGCTACCATAGAGGAGCGATAACTCCTCACCGTCTTTGACGTGCCGTGAAAAAGGCATACCCATGGATCTATCGGGATAACCTCTCCTGTAATTACCTTGATCAAACTTATGATTTTTCCCCAAAAAGTTTTAATAACGTGGCATTCCCACCACATGTGGGCCATCGAACCTATAGAGGTGCAGCCCCTCCAACATAAGTTGGATTTGGTGTTGTCCATTTTGGCGAGTCTGTCTGGGGTGGCGTACCATCTTGCTAAACATTTATAGTGAGTTTCCATTCTCCTGGAATCCTGTGCTGCCAAATGTACCAATTTCAAAATCTTCTCTAGGGTGACTTCACCACATTGTGAACCTAATTCCCGTTCCCACTTTCTGATGTACGGGGGCACCTCCAGCTCCAATCTCGTGCCCAAGATCCTATAGATTTGTGAGATAGTCCCACGCGGCTGCTCCCTCTCACAGAGCTGCTCGAGTGGTCTGTATTCCCCTTCACCCCTAAGTGGCCCTGGGAGCTTTTCAGTGAAGTGCGAGAGCTGAAGGTACCTCCACACGTCCAGAACCCCAATCCCCGAGTCTGCCTTTAACTCGGAGAATGTGCGTAAGCTTCCATTGTTACTAAGGAAGTTTTTAAGTTGGATACCTTCGTCTTTTAACCAATTCCCCCCCACCTCCCTCGTCCCTGGCTCAAAAAAAGGATTATCTTTCATGTAAATTAAAGGTGAGTTAAATGTCCACTTATTCTGTGTGTGTACCAAATCCCAACATTTAAGAGTGTTTTGTGTCAAAACCGCTGTGTTAGTGCCCAGTGCTCGATATTTTGGTGGATTCCATACTTTCCTACGTAAATCAGTGTTACTCATGTAGTGTTCTAATCTGACCCATCTTTTTTCAGTATCCTTTTTGGACCATTCAATAACCCGTGATATTGTGATTGATATGTAATATCTATAAAAGTCCGGTAGGGCCAGCCCCCCCTTTTTTTTCCCCCTACTCAAAACCACGTAAGAAATACGTGGTTTTTTGCCCCCCCAGACAAAACTCGCCACCAGTCTCCTTAAGGCTCCAAAGTAATACAGAGGAAGTGGGATGGGGAGCATCTGGAATTTAAAAAGTATCTTAGGGGTCAGTATCATCTTAACCGCATTCACGCGACCAAGCCACGAGAGCGGTCTCGTAGCTAACCTTCTAGTTTCCTGCCTAATCTCATCCAGCAGTGGTAAATAATTTTTATGGTACAATCCATTTATGGAGTTGGAGAGTTTTACCCCTAGATATTTAATTTCCTCTTTCCAGGGAAATGGAAATACCTGAGCGAGGTGGGAGGCCTCGTCCTTGTCTACGCTAATATTTAGGATCTCCGACTTTTTCAAATTGACTTTGAAATTTGATAGTTCCCCGTACCCTCTGATTACTCGGAGCAGGTTCGGGAGGGTAATTCTGGGGTTGGTAATAAAAAATAGTATATCGTCGGCAAACGCCGCGAGTTTGTGCTCCTCCCCTCCCGTTCCCACCCCGTTGCAATCTGGGTCGTTGCGAATGGTAGCGAGGAGAGGCTCAAGAGACAGAACAAACAGTAGAGGGGACAACGGACACCCCTGCCTAGTGCCGTTTTTCATCTCCAGAGGCTCTGATAATACCCCATTGACCCTAACTGTAGCCATAGGGTGACTATAAAGGGACCTCACCCAGGAGATATACCTCTGCCCCACCCCCATAACTTCCAACGTTTTCAACATGAACCCCCAGTCTACCCTGTCAAACGCTTTTTCCGCATCAACTGACAGGAATAGAACTGGGGGTCCCTTGCGTTTACCTAACTCCAAAAGGAGCGCTGCTCGTACACCGTTGTCTCTGCTCTGTCTCCCGGGTATGAAACCCGCTTGATCTGCATGAACCAGGGATGCCATTCTCTCCTTCAATCTCCCAGCCAGAACCTTTGCGAAGAGCTTCACATCTGCGTTCAACAACGAGATGGGCCTATAACTGGAGCATAGCCTATCGTTTTTCCCCTCTTTTAAGATTAAAGTAATTGAGGCTAACAACGCCTCTCTTCCCATCTCGCAGTTATTACCCAGATTGTTCCAATATTGGCACAATCTGGGGACTAATATGTGTTTCAACTTCTCCAAATATAATGTGGTGAAGCCGTCGGGGCCTGGGCTCTTGCCTTTCGGGGAGGATTTGAGGGCTGCCATGATCTCTTCCTCTCCGATCGGTCTATCCAGAGCCTCTCTCTCTTCCATTGTAAGCTCCGCCACTCCTGCCTCCCTTAGGAACTCCTCGACCCTCTTCCCCTGTGTAGGGCTGACCGTTCTATTTAGGCCTATGGAGTAGAGCGCTCCATAGAACTTTTTAAACTCCTCTGCTATACCTGTACTAGTGCTGATAGGCTCTCCTTTTTTGTTCTGTATTTTGCCTATGAAATTCCTGTCTTTTTTCTTTCTGATCATTCTGGCCAGGTGCTTGCTAGACTTATTTGCCCACAGGTAATTTTCTTTTGTTAATCTATTAAGGGATCTCTTAGTTTCCTGATCTATAATATCCCTCAGCTCCTCCCTTTTATCGACTAGTCGGTGGAAGATTTCCTGATTAAATCCCCTTCTCGCCTTGTGTTTCTGCTCCAAGATGAAAATTTCAGCGAGCAGCCTCTCCCTTTCCTCCCTTCTCTTTTTTTTAATACCCGCTCCCATGGAGATAAGGACCCCCCTGATAAACGCCTTATGTGCTTCCCATAGAATGGAGTATGAAACCTCTCCTGTATCGTTCGCTTTAAAGTAAAAGTCAACCTCTTCTTGTATCTTCCCCAACACTTTTGGATCTTTGAGCAGAGATTCATTCAGTTTCCACGCATAAGTCCCTTCGACCCTGTCAGGGAGCCGCAACGTTAAGGTGACCGGTGCGTGATCTGAAAGTGAAATAATCTCAATTTTAGTTTCCTGTACTTGCTCCAAGAGGCCATGGTCAACAAAGATGTAGTCTAGTCTCGAATACGTCCCGTGCACAGGGGAGAAGAAGGTAAAGTCCCTATCCTTGGCGTGTTGCGTCCGCCAAGCATCTACAAGGCGGCAGTCAAAAAGCCGCCGCCCAATTGCGGCAGTAGAGGCCCTGCTCGTCCCCTGTGCCCGGGACGTAGTATCGAGACCAGTGTCCAGGTAGAAGTTGAGGTCTCCCGCCAATACCACCTCTCCCTCTCTGAAATTCATCAGCCTCGTCAACACCTGACCGAGAAAAGACATTGGTTTCTTATTGGGGCAATATATATTCGCCAGAGTGAATATCTTATTTCCGATGTTGCCCTTCAAGAAAATATACCGGCCATCCGGGTCTGTCAGTCTATCTATTAATGAGAAGTTTGAAGACTTTGAGAAACCAATTGCCACCCCCTTTGCTCTTCTGCTGGGGGAGTCACTATAAAACCATTGCGGCAGGCCCGGAGAGAAAAGCCTGATCCTAGACTCCAGCACCAGATGAGTCTCTTGGAGAAAAACTATGTCAGCCCCATAATGTTGCAATTCCTTCAGAATTTTATGTCTTTTTACGGGAGAGTTGAGGCCCTTTACATTATATGAGAGAAACTTGAGGTCAGGCATTACTTAGGCTCACGGCCCTGGCCGCTCCTCTCTGCCCTTCTAAGATCCCCCTCGCAGGAACACCCCACCCCCCCTTCATCCCCACCCCTGAACACCCCCCACCCCGGCCCCTCCCCCCATCCCCCCGGCTGCCACCCAGCCCAAGGCCCGCTTGTAGAGGATGTTCCAGATCCCGTACAGCGCGCACTGCTTCGAGGGGTGGTGCCGATAAGCCGGCAACCCGTGCCGCCCCCCCGCTACGCGGGGGAAGGTGGTGGGGAGAGAGAAAAAAAAAAAAAAAAAAAAAAAAAAAACTCTCCCCCCCCTCCCCCCCGCACGGAGGGAGGTTTAAGAGGACAAGAGGCTGGCGCCCCTACTAGGACCCACACCCCCCCCCACCCCCCGCACAGCCATCACCTTATTGCACTATAGATTGCCCAAAGTCCCGAGTCCCGTATTCTTAGTTGCTCACAACAATCCCCCGGGGAAAAAAAAACAAAAAAAAAAAAAAAAAAAAAAAACTCAGAGTCCCCCTCATACTCAAATGAGCTTAGTGGAGCGATCATTATGGTTCTTATCTCAGTTCCTCTGGCATCGTGATCCCCACACTTGCGCAAAAATCCTGAGTCTCTTCTGGAAACCTCATCCTATGTGTTCTCCCGTCTTTGACAACTAACAGGGATGTTGGGAACCCCCAGCTATACTTCAAGTTGGCCCTTCGAAGTTGATCTAATAGAGGTCTCATCTGTCTTCTTCGTGCTAGGGTTCCAGCCGATATGTCCGCGAAAATCTGTAGGTTTTTATTTTCGAAGCAGATTGGGGGAGCACCCCTGAGATTCCTCCATATTTTTTCCTTATCTTCGTACAAGTGGAACTTCACGATAACATCCCTGGGGATATCTTGATTGAGATTGGGGGGTTTCCTTACCCTATGGACCCGATCAATCTTGAGGGCCTCCTCCACCTTTCTACCCAAAATGGGGTTGAATATTTTTCTCACTTTCTCCCCAAGGTCTTCATTCATTTGTTCCGGGATGGATCTGATTCGCAGATTTTGTCGCCTGCTCTGGTTCTCCTGCTCTTCCATTTTGTAGGACAGCATGCGATTTTCGCTCTGGATCTTGACTATTTGATCTTGGAGTTCAGAAATTGTCTTTGCTTGCTTTGCTGATACCTCTTCTACTTCTTCCACCCTATGGAGTAAATGGCCCATATCTGAGCGTACATTCATGATTTCCGATTTTATCACTCCCTCCAGTTTAGCAAACATTTCCAGCATTTCTGTTCTATTCATGCCACGATCCATATTTCTTTGCTCTTCCGGGGTGTCACTCATCACTCCCCCCTCCAGACCCGAGTCCTCCTTAGGCCTAGCCCCCTGTCCCCCCTTCTGCTTCTGTTGTTCTTTTTTCTTTTCATTTGTTCCTGAGGGTTTCATATCCTGCCCTGGACTCTTTGGGTTTGATTCTGTAAGATATTTTTGAATGGTGCTAGTATTAAGGCTCTCTCTTGAGTTTTTAGGTTCTGCTGTTTTTTGGGACCGCCCTCTCATGCTTCCACCGGGTATCCGCTTTTGGGGTATCAGACCCCCTCTCACGACGTGTTGCTCGATCCCTCCTGGTGGTGCCCACCCACCGCGTGCACATAAAGAAAAATAGAGGGAAAAAGAAAAAACCAAAAAGAGGAAAATTGTGAACCAATGCACACAGAGTCCAAGGAGGAGCCCTCCTAGTCCTCCTCGCCTGTCGCAATCCTTATCGCCCGCCTAGGGAGGAGTCTTTACATTTATGCTGGGTTTTTCCTTAAGTTATGTCAGGCTTCCAAATAACTGGAACCTGAGAGAGTGACCTTATCGGTCCCCCTCCTTATATCTCCTCCAGAGGCAAGGCAAGGACCCTGGGGTGATGTACTGTGGAGTATATGAGTCAGATCTCAAGCGTGCGGGGGAAGTCAAGCCACAGACATAGTACCCACAGTTTGTTCACAGATTCGCAGCCAGGTCCAGGAGGGGACACACAAAATTCCCTGCGCTCAGACACTTTTCAGACCCTGATTATGCAGGAAGTTATCCATCCATAAACCACTATGCTTTCCAGTTACTTCTCATAAGGATATGCAGAGATTCCTACCTTTTCTTCTGACGCTGTCTCTAAGCAGTAGTCCTCCTTCAGCGTAGGATCGCAGTCCTGATCTTGGGTGAAAAGCAGGGGGGGAGAGAAAACTCAGGGGGGGTCGTCAGGTGTCCGGTACGTCGGGTAGCAGTTCAGGCGGACAGCGCGCTGTTTGAGCGGCTTCACTACCCTTCCTCCCGCTCTCGCTCTCTGGGCTTCTCCTCCAGCTGATAATCAGCTGTTTGTCTGCTCGTTTCCAGATCTGTCACGTCCCAGCCAACCGGCTGGGTCGTATACTGTGTATGTGACGCCGTCCGTGGGCGCGGGGGACGAGAAGGGGGGGCCCTTCACGGGAGCCAGGACATCCCGGTGGAACACTTACACCGGGATCGCTGCAGTGTATCGCCCCGTTCGCAGCTCTCTCCCGTCCGGAGCCGCTCGCCCCAGATCCTCACACAGGCGCCGGCATCAGCCCCTCCCCCTCACGTCGCGTCCTACGTCACGTCCTCATCTCCCGTCACATTTGTGGTTTAAACACCATTTTCATTTGCGGGCGCTACTCACGTATGCGTTCGCTTCTGCACGTGAGCTCGGCAGGACAAGGTCGCGTTTAATTTTTTTTCTTATTTATTTTACCTTTTATTTTTTATTTTTGCACTGTTCTTCAAAAAAAAAATTGTGTCACTTTTATTCCTATCACATGGAATGTAAACATCAGCTGTAACAGAAAAAAAGCATGACAGGACCTCTTAAATATGAGATCTGGGGTCAAAAAGACCTCAGATCTCATATTTACACTAAAATGCAATAAAAAAAAATTGTCATTTGAAAAAATTTTTAAAAAATGGCCCTTTAAGAGCTATGGGCGGAAGTGACGTTTTGACGTCGCTTCTGCCTTGCAATGGTATGGAGATAGGAGGGGGCCATTTTCCCCTCACTCGTCTCCATACCCAGGAAGGAGAAGGATCCGATTGCCTCTGCTGCTACCGATGGCTCCAGTAAGCGGCAGAGGGCACTGGAGAGCAGCGGAGGAGGGCCCCTCTCCCGCCGCCGATAAAAATGATCTTGCAGCGAATTCACCACAGAGACCACTATTATTGAAAACTGGACTGTCTGCCGAAGAAGAGGATACCAGGGTTATGGCAGCTAGCTGCTGCCATAACAAAGATATCCCTCTTGAAATTTAGGACGTATATTGGCGTGTGGCGGTCCGGAAGTGGTTAATAGAATCTTTGTAGAAAAAGTGAATATGCAAAGAACAAATCAATAATGTTGCAGTTTTCATTCAGTGATATTTTTGTATGTATTTATATTCAGCTATCCCATGTCCTGGAAACAGTCACTACAATCCATGTACCAGTGCTTGCCCAGCCACATGCCTGGACCAGAATGCTCCAAATAACTGCAATAAGCCTTGTACTGATGCTTGTGAATGTGATAATGGCTTTGTGCTCAGTGGACACACTTGTGTTCCTGTCAGTGAATGTGGATGCTTTTATGATGGCAAATACTATCAGGTCAGTTTTTCCATATGTCATTTTCGTTTTTTTCCTTTAAACATGGCAATCGTGCAAATAGTGAAAGTAATGATGCCATATTTACATTGTGCTAAACATTTTACTGCGTATTTATTGATCAGATTATAACATTTTTTACTTATCCACATATTTTCAGAAAGATGAGACGTTCTGGCAAGGGGAATGTGAAAGTCATTGCACATGTGTGGGAAACAACCAAGTGAACTGTAAGCAGCAGACCTGTCCACCTAATGAAGTTTGCCAAGTCCAGAATGGAATTAAGACCTGTGCACCGAAAGTGACAAGCACTACCACAACTACTACAACAACCACCACCACTACCACAACCACTACTAGCCCTCCATCTACTGTACCAGGTAAATTACTTGTAATGTGGAAAAGATTAAAGAATTCAAAAAAGGATTGATGCAGAATGGCCAATTTTGAGGATATTAGTAGAGGTACCAGTTGCCAGTGGGACATTTTGAAATTCCCTGGTGTTAGAATGGTACTAATCAGTTTAGCTGTTACTTAGACCCCTTTCACACTGAGGCAGTTTTCAGGTATTTTAGTGCTAGAAATAGTGCCTGAAAACTGCCTCCCATGCCGCCCGAATGTGAAAGCCTGTGTGCTTGCGGTATGTTAAAAAAAAAAGTCCTGCAAGCAGCATCTTTGGGGAGGTTTGGGAAAGCTGTATGCAGCACTCCTAAAATGCCCTGCCCATTGAAATGAATGGGCAGCGCTTTCTGAAGTGCCTGAAAGGCGATTTGGAAGTGCTGCAACACGGGTCCTTTTAACTTCTCCTTTGGCCGCTAGCGGGGGGGGTTAAAAGCGCCCCACTAACGGCGCTTAAACAGCGCTATAGCGCCGCTAAAAAGAGCAGCGCTTTAGCACTAACGTGGCTGCAGCCCCTATGTGAAAGCAGCCTTAAGAAGAGAACTGTGAAGTGTACACCAATAGTGTAATCCAAGTGCTATTGATCAAGGATATATCTAAGTAAGTGTGGGGAAGGGCTGCAGAGTAAACAGATCAACAATCCTCATGCTACTAGCATTAGTAAATAGATAGGAAATCATATTTACTTGTTTAAACCTTTTTTTTTTTTACATCTCTTTAGTTACTTCCTGGTTTCTTGCTTAGGCAAATGATGTCATACATTTCAGGAGTCTTTAGAAGGGGGGGGGTTTATCAGCTAAGCACACACTTCTGCATGCATGCTTGAGATAAGGGCAGATTGATTCTAGGAAGTAAATGCTACATGAATCATTTTCCCTTGCTCAAGATGCCCATGGCCAGAAATGCTAGGGGAGTTTTTTTCAAAGTGATTTCTCAACAAAATAAAGCATGGAGACATGTAAAACAGCCCATTTAGTTTTAAATAAAAATGCAAGGCAAAATGTATATATATATATAATATATATATATATATATATATATATATATATATATATATATATATATATATATATATATATATATATACATATACATTTTGCCTTGCATTTTTATTTAAAACTAAATGGGCTGTTTTACAAGGTAAGGATTCACATAAACTTAAAATCGGATTTTCACTGCATCTCAGCACCGCAAACCAAAAACACTGTTTGATTGATTTTTAATATTCAAAGCAAACTCCTCATCCATCCATGTCTCCATGCTTTATTTTGTTGAGAAATCACTTTGAAAAAAACTATATATATATATATATATATATATATATATATATATATATATATATATATATATATAATATATTTTAAATACCTTTTCTTTTCTTTAAGTGATCACATGACCTCTTTTCTCAGCTGCAGAAGATGCTTTGAGAGGTGGGGGTGGAGACTGCAAGGGGATGTTTCAACAGGACACAGAGAAAGAGCAGTACACAGATATTCTGAGTGAGATGTTAGCTGTGCATGGGGGCAGTTCAGCACTAGTCTGACCACTGGAGTACAGGCAAACTGTGCTCCCGAGTACAATGCAAAGAAGAAAACTAACCACGTTGCAATGGATTTGCTTCCATGCCTAGTGTGATCAGTTTGAAATAGGAAAGCAAGGGACTGTAAGGATCACCATGTATTTCATACAAATGAAAAATGAAGCGATGCAAAAAGAGCTGGATACTTTTAAATTTATTACATGGTATCACAGACATACTGTATATCAGGATTTGAAATATTGGAGTAACATACGCTTTATTTGCATATATCAGACAGCTAAATAAACAGTTTAAATACTTATACTGTATGTAAATATTTATAATCCTGTTCAGTTAGTTTTGTTATTCACATACTCCTGCACAATGTATAGCTAAGAGGGTAATAAAACTTTCTCAGTTACAGCTATGAAATATAGTAGTGCGACCTCCGTATCCCAGCCTACTGACAATAATGGATCAGTAGCCAACTCGGTCACCTCTATGCTTATTCCTCCAGTAAACATGTTAACTGTGTCAGGCTAAATTGGCTCTAGAATATAGTGGTGTGTGCTTGGTTGGATGGCTGTTCCTTCCTCTATCATTATGGGTGGTGCTGTATAGAGGATTGCCTTAATCTGATACAAAAACAAATAAAGCTACTTAGCCAATTTATGGAAAGCATAGCTGTATTAAATGGTGATTATGATATCTGCCTGGAGTTCAGCTTTAAAGCTTGCACATGCATTATACATTATACACGATATAACAAATAAATGTTATCTTTGTTTCCTAAAACAGATTTATGCCGTATAGATTGTTCTTTTGATGTGAACTTGTGTAACTGGAAACAATCAAAGAGTGATAACATGGACTGGATACGCTGGAGTGGTTCAACCCCTTCTCCTTTTACTGGACCATCCTTTGACCACACAACAGGATGTAAGTGATTTATTTCCTTACTTTCTCTGTTTTTATTAGTTTATAAAACTCCCAAAATAATAAATAATAACAGAAAAGGTATTTCAGCATTAATATTTTTATCTAAACAGATGGCTACTATCTATACATTAATGGACAGACATCACAAGAGGGAGAATTTGCAAGATTGGAGAGTCCTGCAAATTGTTTCACTGGAACTCATTGCTTACAGTTTTGGTATCATATGTATGGAACATCAAAATACATGATGCTGAGTGTGGCCGTACTAAGAGATGATGGTTTGGAATTTGTCACAACTATAGAAGGAAATCAGGGGGACATGTGGTATTTAGAGAAGATTTTCCTAATTGAAAGTGATATTATCCAGGTATGCAATGTATTTTTTTGTACCAAATTCATTTTATCAAAACTATTAAAAATGGTGCGATCTCTTTTTGTGTGTTATTGTGCTTTTTAGTCATTGTGCTCTTTGCACTGGCATAATATAAACCCAGTCCTGGTTATTAGCTATAACCCTATGAATTTTGTCAACAGATTTTCATTGAAGGTGTCAGAGGTGAAGATTTCCGCAGTGATGTTGCTATAGATGATATTTCTTTTTACCCAGGATATTGTACTGGTAAGCTGTGATCCATCCATGACAGAATGTTTTCTTGGTTCTTTCCTAGTCTTAAAATAATATCTAATAAAGGCTGAACATTTCAGTTCCATATGATTAAATAATCGCCACAAACGAAGATGGGGCTTGTAGTTCATTTAACTATTCACAGATCTCTGTGAATGAATAATGTGGCTGTGTGAGTGGAGCCCCATACAGCTGCATCAATTTCAAAAGTGACAGTGGCTGCAATGATCAAACAACATCTGCACACTGTCAGGAGAGGGATGGTTTGGGGGGGGGGGAGTTCAGCTTGCACCCATGTGACAGGATACGACCTAAATAAGGGTGTAACATGGTTGGAGCTAGGCTTTAAACATGTCTTTAGGATGTCTAGCTTGTGTATTCTAAGACTGCATTGATAAAAAATGAGCTTTTGTCTTTTTAGCAACAACACCTACCACAACCACCACCACTGTAACCGCAAAACCAGGTAAATAGTTCAAGTAGTTTTAATAGTCCAAATCTGGCAATACTCTAGTAAATTTTCATTTTAATTGTAATTGGGGGGCAAATTGACATCCGCAGTGGAAAGAAAATTTGAAGGAGCAGGATGGATTTATTTTTCTTGAATAAACTAATTTCTAAGAGTGACTGCGGTCCAGCATATCATTAAATGTACTGATGAGAATTTTCTTGCAAATTTTATTACGAATATTCATTTGAAAATCTACTAATGTATGGGCAATTTTACACACCAAGTAAAATCATCATTGCACATCTATTTGTTTACAATGAGAACATTGAATAACTTATATATTTTTCAACAATCAAAGAAACTGTTCCACCCTCAATGGTATAATGGTTAAGAAATGATGGATTTGAATTGGGGTGAACCAGATTGGGTCTGGATTTGTATGAACCAGTTCAAAACAGACCTTTCTACATGACATGACTTTAGCTGTAGGCTTATGTAGCATATGAATGAATCTGTATAACCCTAAAATTTACATAAAAATAAAGCTTGTGAAATATTTAAAAGTTTACTTCTGACAAACCTTCAGATTGCTTTACACCTTCCCTATAAAGCTGGTCTATTAAAGAAACATTTCACTTTCTGTAAAAATCTACCCAGCCTAGCTTGGCCAATAGCCTATGTGCTAATAAACTATCTGGCTAGATATCTGCTTCTGTGTTTCTGGCTGTAAAATGTGTTAGCTGGTGTACTTATAACCCACCTCCTGGGCATTACTATGGCATTTGGATGTGGGTCAAAACAGCTAGGGAATTCTGCTCATTTCCATGGAGAATTCTGAGCAAGGAATATATGCCTTCTGCATTTGGTTAGGGCTGTACACTCTGGTGATTACATATGGTAGACGAGTAACTCGAGGTGACACATCTTATGCTACAGAGACCTGAAGGTAAGTAAGCTTTTCTTGTTTTTCTGACACTTTTTTGGATATAAAGGAAAAAAATCTTGCGAGCCACAATGATCCAATACTTTAAAGGAGAACCAACTGGATTAAAATATAAATGCCCAGCTGCAAACGCAGATCACGTATTCATAGCCGTGCAGTAAACATAAAAGGAAAAACTTGCGCTGCGCTTAGGTATGTGTTATTGTGTATGTTCACCCTAATGGTGTCATGTACATTCAATCACAAGTATATAAATGACGCAAAACCGTAATCAATTTTTGCATGTGCAAATCAATACACCAATGAAGTGCAATAAAGTGCCATATATGATAAATTCAAAGTGCAATGTGCAAATGATAAAAAAACTAAATGAACTCTGCATATATAAATAAATAAATACAATAAACATTAATTGATGATACTCAATAAACATAGAGATGTGCACTACACATAACACATGCAAACTCCAATAGGATCATGTAAGTGATAAGTGATAAAAAATATATACATATAACCATATAAGTGATATGTGATGTTTGAGACAACAAATTGTCCTTATTATTGAAAATTCCTCCAGTGTAACATCACACAGCAATGTGCAGTGAAAAAGTTCCAAAAGTAACAGTGATGCACAAAGTGTTTCACAGGAAAAAATCCAATTGCTGTATCAAAGTGCCCAGATCATGCCGTGATGTGCCTCAGTGACCCCCAAAGTGGTTGCGCTCACCTTAGAGCGTGTGACACAGTGTTCAGCTGTGCGATGAAGACACGTGACTCCCTGTGTCGAAGACGCGTAGGGGAGGGGCCAGGACGGAGCGATCAGCACAGAGCTGGGCTGAGGATATCTTACACCCCGCAGCACGCCGATTACCGCTATTTTTTGACCTGTATTGTATGGTGCACAATAGCACCTGTGAAATGTGAGTACCCCAGTGTGGGGATTGGGTTAATATTTTTTAATAAAGTATGTGGCGATATCACACTATGAGGTCCTTTTGTTTTCTTGGTATGATGCCTGTGGAGCCATAGAGAGCCTATTGGGAGATCATCTGTAATCTATCACTGAGCCCAGGGGTGGCTCCATAGCGTGTATTGATGCAGCTGAACACTGTGTCACACGCTCTAAGGTGAGCGCAACCACTTTGGGGGTCACTGAGGCACATCACGGCATGATCTGGGCACTTTGATACAGCAATTGGATTTTTTCCTGTGAAACACTTTGTGCATCACTGTTACTTTTGGAACCTTTTTCACTGCACATTGCTGTGTGATGTTACACTGGAGGATTTTTCAATAATAAGGACAATTTGTTGTCTCAAACATCACATATCACTTATATGGTTATATGTATATATTTTTTATCACTTATCACTTACATGATCCTATTGGAGTTTGCATGTGTTATGTGTAGTGCACATCTCTATGTTTATTGAGTATCATCAATTAATGTTTATTGTATTTATTTATTTATATATGCAGAGTTCATTTAGTTTTTTATCATTTGCACATTGCACTTTGAATTTATCATATATGGCACTTTATTGCACTTCATTGGTGTATTGATTTGCACATGCAAAAATTGATTACGGTTTTGCGTCATTTATATACTTGTGATTGAATGTACATGACACCATTAGGGGGAACATACACAATAACACATACCTAAGCGCAGCGCAAGTTTTTCCTTTTACTTTTTTGGATATGGTGTTTTAGATGTGTTAGCTATACACCCCCTATATACTTACCTGAGTCTATCTTGATCCAGTGCTGTGCCCATTTGCAGCAGCTCTCTTCGCTCTCTCTCTGCTCACAGAGGCAGCAGTTAAAGCCATTGGCACCTGTAAGCAGAGAGCAGGGGGCTGGGCTGGGCTGTGCATGTCAATAGCAAGCAGCTTGCTATAGAGTTGCTATGGAAGCACACAAAGAATAGGAGGAGCCAAGAGTTCTGGTGGGGTACCTCAGAAGAGGGGGTCCAGGGTCTCTCTGTGCAAGACCATTGCACAGAGCAGGTAAAAAAACAAGCAGTTCTAGGTTTATATGGGTTTTAGGGTCCCAATAATTAAACAAATGTGGTTTGGGTTTTTGTTTTTGAAACATGCATCTGTGCTGTAATTGTTCTTTACCTGTTTGAAATTTTAGAAATTAATAAAATACTAACATAGGCTTTATCTGTAATCTCTTTTACAGGCATTTCCTCATCAACCGGTTCTACTACAACCACAGCAAAACCAGGCACTCCAGCGCCAGGTAAACCAGTTTGCTACTGTGGAATTTTTTTAAATCTTTATTTAAAGTTAAAGCCATTGGCTCCTGTGAGCAGAGAGCAGGGGGTGGGGCTGGGCTGTGCATGTCAATAGCAAGCAGCTTTCTATAGAAATGCTATGGAAGCACACAATAAATAGGAGGAGCCAAGAGTTCTGGTGGGGTACCCCAGAAGTGGGGGTTCAGGGTCGCTCTGTGCAAGACCATTGCACAGAGCAGGTAAGTATAACATGTTTGCTATTTTAGAAAAAAAGCCTTTACAACTGCTTTAAAAGTTCAGTTGTTAGGTGAAAGTGGAGGTGGTGCCTAGAAATAATGCATTTTTTAATCCTTTATTGTCTTCTAGTTTGATGTCACCTCAAATTTAAAAAAAAAAGAAAAATCAAGCAGTTCTAGGTTTATATGGGTTTTAGGGTCCCAATAAATAAACAAATCTGGTTTGGATTTTTTATTTTTGAAACATGCATCTGTGCTGTAATTGTTCTTTACCTGTTTGAAATTTCAGAAATGAATAAAATACTAATATAGGCTTTATCTGTAATCTCTTTTACAGGCATTTCCTCATCAACCGGTTCTACTACAACCACAGCAAAACCAGGCACTCCAGCGCCAGGTAAACCAGTTTGCTACTGTGGAATTTTTTAAAATCTTTATTTAAAGTTAAAGCCATTGGCTCCTGTAAGCAGAGAGGAGGGGGTGCAGCTGGGCTGTGCATGTCAATAGCAAGCAGCTTGCTATAGAGTTGCTATGGAAGAACACAAAGAATAGGAGGAGCCAAGAGTTCTGGTGGGGTACCCCAGAAGAGGGGGTCCAGGGTCTCTCTGTGCAAGACCATTGCACAGAGCAGGTAAGTATACCATGTTTGCTATTTTAGAAAAAAAGCCTTTACAACTGCTTTAAAAGTTCAGTTGTTAGGTGAAAGTGGAGGTGGTGCCTAGAAATAATGCATTTTTTTGATCCTTTATTGTCTTCTAGTTTGATGTCACCTCAAATTTCTCAAAAAAAAAAAATCAAGCAGTTCTAGGTTTATATGGGTTTTAGGGTCCCGATAATTAAACAAATCTGGTTTGGATTTTTTATTTTTGAAACATGCATCTGTGCTGTAAATGTTCTTTACCTGTTTGAAATTTCAGAAATTAAAAAAATACTAATATAGGCTTTATCTGTAATCTATTTTACAGGCATTTCCTCATCAACCGGTTCTACTTTAACCACAGCAAAACCAGGCACTCCAGCGCCAGGTAAACCAGTCTGCTACTGTGGAATTTTTTAAAATCTTTATTTTAAGTTAAAGCCATTGGCTCCTATGAGCAGAGAGCAAGGGGTGGAGCTGGGCATGTCAATAGCAAGCAGCTTGCTATAGATTTGCTATGAAAGAACACAAAGAATAGGAGGAGCCAAGAGTTCTGGTGGGGTACCCCAGAAGAGGGGGTCCAGGGTCTCTCTGTGCAAGACCATTGCACAGAGCAGGTAAGTATACCATGTTTGCTATTTTAGAAAAAAAGCCTTTACAACTGCTTTAAAAGTTCAGTTGTTAGGTGAAAGTGGAGGTGGTGCCTA
The DNA here is from genome assembly GCF_042186555.1 of Aquarana catesbeiana. Taxonomy (NCBI): domain Eukaryota; kingdom Metazoa; phylum Chordata; class Amphibia; order Anura; family Ranidae; genus Aquarana; species Aquarana catesbeiana. Next base: position 249,360,972 of record NC_133327.1, on the reverse strand, counting down.
GAAATAATGCATTTTTTTGATCCTTTATTGTCTTCTAGTTTGATGTCACCTCAAATTTCTCAAAAAAAAAAAAAATCAAGCAGTTCTAGGTTTATATGGGTTTTAGGGTCCCGATAATTAAACAAATCTGGTTTGGATTTTTTATTTTTGAAACATGCATCTGTGCTGTAATTGTTCTTTACCTGTTTGAAATTTCAGAAATTAAAAAAATACTAATATAGGCTTTATCTGTAATCTATTTTACAGGCATTTCCTCATCAACCGGTTCTACTTTAACCACAGCAAAACCAGACACTCCAGCGCCAGGTAAACCAGTTTGCTACTGTGGAATTTTTTAAAATCTTTATTTAAAGTTAAAGCCATTGGCTCCTGTGAGCAGAGAGCAGGGGGTGGGGCTGGGCTGTGCATGTCAATAGCAAGCAGCTTTCTATAGAAATGCTATGGAAGCACACAATAAATAGGAGGAGCCAAGAGTTCTGGTGGGGTACCCCAGAAGTGGGGGTTCAGGGTCGCTCTGTGCAAGACCATTGCACAGAGCAGGTAAGTATACCATGTTTGCTATTTTAGAAAAAAAGCCTTTACAACTGCTTTAAAAGTTCAGTTGTTAGGTGAAAGTGGAGGTGGTGCCTAGAAATAATGCATTTTTTAATCCTTTATTGTCTTCTAGTTTGATGTCACCTCAAATTTAAAAAAAAAAGAGAAATCAAGCAGTTCTAGGTTTATATGGGTTTTAGGGTCCCAATAAATAAACAAATCTGGTTTGGATTTTTTATTTTTGAAACATGCATCTGTGCTGTAATTGTTCTTTACCTGTTTGAAATTTCAGAAATGAATAAAATACTAACATAGGCTTTATCTGTAATCTCTTTTACAGGCATTTCCTCATCAACCGGTTCTACTACAACCACAGCAAAACCAGGCACTCCAGCGCCAGGTAAACCAGTTTGCTACTGTGGAATTTTTAAAAATCTTTATTTAAAGTTAAAGCCATTGGCTCCTGTAAGCAGAGATGGGGGGGTGCAGCTGGGCTGTGCATGTCAATAGCAAGCAGCTTGCTATAGAGTTGCTATGGAAGAACACAAAGAATAGGAGGAGCCAAGAGTTCTGGTGGGGTACCCCAGAAGAGGGGGTCCAGGGTCTCTCTGTGCAAGACCATTGCACAGAGCAGGTAAGTATACCATGTTTGCTATTTTAGAAAAAAAGCCTTTACAACTGCTTTAAAAGTTCAGTTGTTAGGTGAAAGTGGAGGTGGTGCCTAGAAATAATGCATTTTTTGATCCTTTATTGTCTTCTAGTTTGATGTCACCTCAAATTTCTCAAAAAAGAAAAATCAAGCAGTTCTAAGTTTATATGGGTTTTAGGGTCCCGATAATTAAACAAAACTGGTTTGGATTTTTTATTTTTGAAACATGCATCTGTGCTGTAATTGTTCTTTACCTGTTTGAAATTTCAGAAATTAATAAAATACTAATATAGGCTTTATCTGTAATCTCTTTTACAGGCATTTCCTCATCAACCAGTTCTACTTTAACCACAGCAAAACCAGGCACTCCAGCGCCAGGTAAACCAGTTTGCTACTGTGGAATTTTTTAAAATCTTTATTTAAAGTTAAAGCCATTGGCTCCTGTGAGCAGAGAGCAGGGGGTGGGGCTGGGCTGTGCATGTCAATAGCAAGCAGCTTTCTATAGAAATGCTATGGAAGCACACAATAAATAGGAGGAGCCAAGAGTTCTGGTGGGGTACCCCAGAAGAGGGGGTTCAGGGTCGCTCTGTGCAAGGCTATTGCACAGAGCAGGTAAGTATAACATGTTTTCTATTTTAGAAAAAAAGCCTTTACAACTGCTTTAAAAGTTCAGTTGTTAGGTGGAGGTGGATTGGCTTCCCTGAAGAGATGAGCATTCAGGATTCGTCTAAAGGTGCATAAAATAGGACATAGCTAGACAGATTGAGGTAGAAGGCTCCAGAGGATTGGAGAGGCTCTGGAGAGGTCCTGAAGGTGAGCATTGGATGAGGAAACAAGGGAGTTAGAGAGCAGGAGGTCTTGAGAGGTTCACTTATGACTGACACCCAGAATTTTATTTTAATATTCATCGTATAAAATTTAATATTTAAAGGAACTTTCAATATTTCACCAATCTATTCTGTCTAAAATGAGTAAGACCATGTGCTGATACATAAGCTGGCTGCCTAATCTGCTCTGTGAAATGCAAAACGACTGAGCACTCTGCAAGTGCAGTTGCTCCAGAGCTTAGTAAATGAGCAGAAGCTCTGCTGACTTCCATCATCCAATCCTGTGCAAGCAAAAAATGTTTTTTTATTTTCCTTGAATGTGAGTGGGTATTCTTTGCAAAGTGAAGCTTCACCTCATTTACTAAGCTCTGGAGCAAATGCACTTGCAAAGTGCACAGTCTATTTGTATTTAGTAAATCAACCCCATTTACTGGTTAATTGATGGCTAGTTCTAAAGCAACACAGGTGTTACTCTAGCTGCAACAATCCACACAAGAAAATGTTGTCCGAAGTGCAGAATTACTTAACCACTTAAGGACCAAGCCTCTTTCTGAGATTTGTTGTTTACAAGTTAAAAACATTTTTTTTTGCTAGAAAACTTAGAACCCCCAAACTTTATTATTATTTTTTTCTAACACCCTAGAGAATAAAATGGTGGTCGTTGCAATACTTTCTGTCACACCGTATTTGCGCAGCGGTCTTACAAGCGCACTTTTTTGGGAAAGAATACAATTTTTTGAATTAAAAAATAAGACAACAGTAAAATTAGCCCAATTTCTTTTTATATTGTGAAAGATAATGTTACGCTGAGTAAACTGATACCCAACATGTCATGCTTCAAAATTGTGCCCGCTCGTGGAATGGCGACAAACTTTTACCCTTAAAAATCTCCATAGGTGACGTTTAAAAAATTCTACAGGTTGCATGTTTGAGTTACAGAGAAGGTCTAGAGCTAGAATTATTGCTCTCGCTCAACCGATCACGGCAATACCTCACATGTGGTAACACCGTTTTCATATGCGGCGCTACTCATGTATGCGTTTGCTTCTGCACACGAGCTCGGCGGGACTGGGCACATTTAAAATGATTTTTTTTTTCATTTTTATTTTATCTTTTATTTTTTATTTTTACACTGTTCTTTTTTTTTTTTAAATGTGTCACTTTTATTCTTATTATGAGGAATGTAACATCCCTTTTATTAGAAAAAAAACATGACAGGACCTCTTAAATATGAGATTTCAGATTTCATATTTAGACTAAAATGCAATAATAAAAAAAAATGTCATTTGAAAAAAAAAATAAATAAAAATGTCCCTTTAAGAGTTGTGGGCGGAAGTGACGTTTTGACGTCGCTTCCGCCCTGCAATGGTATGGAGACGGGTGGGGGTCATCTTCCCCTTACTCGTCTCCATACCTAGGAAGGAGAAGCATCCGATCGGCTCCGCCGCCACTGACGGCTCCTGTAAGAGGCGGGGGGCACCAGAGTGTGGCGGAAGGGGGGCCCTTTCCTGCTGCTGAGAAAAGTGATCTTGCGGCGAATCTGCCACAGAGACCACTATTATCGGAAACGGAACCGCCCGCTGAAGAAGATGGCAGCTAGTTGCTGTCATAACAACGATATTCCTCTTCAAAGTGAGGACATATATCAGCGTGCGGCCGTCCGGAAGTAGTTAAAGGGTAACTCCACTTTTGTGTGAAAAAAAATTAGCATATAAAAAAATAATATAGCATGTACAATTGCAACACAAGTTATTAAAAATTACCTTTCTATTTCAATCTGCTGTCATTTTCTGTAAAATGCAATAAAATATGGCTACCTGTAGGCATTCTGTACCCAGATGGTGTGTAGAACACCCCCCAGAAATGTCATTTTCTGCTTGTGTGATTGGCTCACTGATTTTCCCAGACGTCAGCACTAAGATACAAATCAGATTTTGAGCATCCCCTGCAACAAAAATTTCATTTTTGGTGAGATACTCTCAAATCGAAATCACACCTAAAGGGATGCAGACCCTGCCAAATTCCTCATTAGAGACCTGCAGGTGCAGCAGCTGATTGATAATTATAAAACTGTTCCCATACAGATTCACTCTGCAGAGAGATACAAACAAACAAATAGCTTTTTCTTCAGAATAGCAAAAGGTAGATATCTGGTAGATATCTGCAACAAAGTTTGTTAAAATTCCTGCAATGTACACAGATCACCTATAGAAGAATTTTTTTTTCTCAACAAACGTTAGGCTGGGTTCACTCCGCTGCAATGTCAGACACTGTATGTGATTCGCACCGCACTGCTGCGCAAATCACATGTGATGTCTGTGCGATGCAAATTCAGCCATACAGATTGTATGGCTAAATTTGCGTCACATTTGGACCAAAGTCATGCAGGAACCTTTTTTTGGTCCACACCAGAATCAGATCACATGGGTGTTCCTGTCCCAATTTACAGTTCGCGCTGCGAAATGCGAACCGATCTGGGGGTGTCATTAACTTGATACCTGCAGCGGTTCTCATAGGGCGGTGTGAACTGCCTGCGAGTTGTATGTGATGCAGGAAGCCATACTGGATTTGCACAGGTTCTCGCATCGTAGCAGTGTGAACCAAGCTTTACTCTTTAAAAACTAATTTAGAAATCAAAAACTAATCAGAAATCAAAAACTATTCAGAAATCATGTTTAAGTACAAAACAAACGTTACATCTGTTTGGTTGCTATTAGTAAGTGCATTTAATTGGTTTTGTAATTGTATTTTTAAGTAATTAGTGCACACAGAAATGTGTTAATTTAAAGGCCATGAAAAAAGCAAGGAATACATATCCTAAGGAATTTGAGGTTAAATCAAAATGATTCCTTGTTCATGTGTATATTGTCCAAGGTTAACGTCTCCTGTGTAGCTAACCATCAATTAATCTTAATGTATTTTTTCTCTTGTATACCACTAAAATTAAGTATGTTCCTGGAAATGTGAAAAATTTGTTTATCAATCAACATCCAATCAACAATCAACATTGTTTTACATTATTAGTACTTAAATATACCAATTGCTTTCAACAAGGTAGATTTAGAATGCATAACATGTTCTGTTGGCATGGTATGGAAAGATATTAGCCTTAGCATTAGGTCTTCAGCGATAGTTTACATCCTTTATGCAAAAGTCCACAGTAGTCTGTTATAGACTTCTATAAGATTGTCTCCCTAGTGTATTTGGGCTAATATTAAATGGAGCACCATTAAAAAAAATATGGGAAGAAACTTAGCAGGTGCAGCTAGTACTGAAAGTTTTTTTGCATGGCCTCAGAATAGATAGATAGATAGATAGATAGATAGATAGATAGATAGATAGATAGATAGATAGATAGATAGATAGATAGATAGATAGATAGATAGATAGATAGATAGATAGATAGATTTAATGCATACAGAGATAAAAAAAAAAAATTATAGATAAATGACATTCTTGATTTACTGCCACAGCTTCAAGTACCACAAGCTCCTTAGGGACCACCACATCAAAGCAGACAGCTGGTATTACTTCAGAAGGTTCAACCATCTCAGTGCCTACTGTTACCAGATCAACTTCTTCAGTGACCACAACTCTTTCTTCAACATTCACAACTGGCTCAACAGCAACAGGCATAACTTTGACTAGTACTTCCAGCACCACACCTTTGGGAACAAAAACTACTACTCCAGGGACCACCACTTCAAAGCAAACAGCTGGCATTATTTCAGGAAGTACAACCATTTCAAAGCCTACCAGTACATCCATATCAACATCATCTTCAGGGACTGCAGCAGTCCTTACTTCAACTTCCACAACTGGTTCAGCAGCAGGTACCAGTGTCACTAGTACTTCAAGCACAACACATTTGGGAACAAAAACTACTACTCTAGGGACCACCACTTCAAAGCAAACAGCTGGTATTATTTCAGGAAGTACAACAATTTCAAAGCTTACCAGTACATCAGGATCAACATCATCTTTGGGGACTGCAACAGTCCATACTTCAACTTCCACTACTGGTTCAACAGCAGGCACCATTTTTACTGGTACTTCAAGCACCACACCTTTAGGAACAAAAACTACTACTCCAGGGACCACCACATCAAAGCAAACAGCTGGTATTATTTCAGGAAGTACAACCACTTCAAAGCCTACCAGTACACCAGGATCAACATCATCCCCAGGGACTGCAACAGTCCTTACTTCAACTTCCACAACTGGTTCAGCAGCAGGTACCAGTGTCACTAGTACTTCAAGTACCACACATTTGGGAACAAAAACTACTACTCTAGGGACCACCACTTCAAAGCAAACAGCTGGTATTATTTCAGGAAGTACAACCATTTCAAAGCCTACCAGTACATCAGGATCAACATCATCTCCAGGGACTGCAGCAGTCCTTACTTCAACTTCCACAACTGGTTCAACAGCAGGTACCATTGTCACTAGTACTTCAAGCACCACACCTTTGGGAACAAAAACTACTACTCTAGGGACCACCACTTCAAAGCAAACAGCTGGTATTATTTCAGAAAGTACAACAACTTCAAAGCCTACCAGTATTTCAGGATCAACATCATCTCCAGGGACTGCAGAAGTCCTTACTTCAACTTCCACAACTGGTTCAACAGCAGGTACCATTGTCACTAGTACTTCAAGCACCACACCTTTGGGAACAAAAACTACTACTCCAGGGACCACCACTTCAGTGCAAACAGCTGATATTATTTCAGGAAGTACAACCATTTCAAAGCCTACCAGTACATCAAGATCAACATCCTCTTCAGGGACTGCAACAGTCCTTACTTCAACTTCCACAACTGTATCAACAGCAAGCACGATTTTCACTGGTACTTCAAGCACCACATCTTTGGGAACAAAAACTACAACATCAGGCACCACCACTTCTAAGCCAACAGCTGGTATTACTTCAGAGACATCAACTATCTCTGTGCCCATGCCTTCTTCAACATCAACAACTGGTTCAACTATAGGAACTGTGACCAGTACAACTACCACAAATATCACGCCTGGGCCTTCAGCCAGTAGTACAATTTCTCCAACATCTACCACAACATTAGGCCATACTGAAACCATAAGTATCACCTCTTCTGCGCTAACGGTTCACTCTGAGGCCACTCCTTTGCAAACATCAACTTCTACCACATCTGTGTTAACTGCTACAACTACTACTCGAACTCCTACAGGTATGTCTAATTCAACATGAATATGCAAAACATTAGTTAAAAAATATCCTGAAGTCATATCAAGAAAAACACACCTTCACATGCAAAAATCTCTTTAGTGGTATAAATAACATCTTTTATCAAAAATAATTATTTGCTTTATTTTTAGTGTTAATTAGCAGTCATATGACTGCACATACTTTATTCCTCCCTCTTTCCTAGTACAGGGGACATGTCTGAGGGAGGGTAGTGAATGATGTGTAGGACAGCAGGGAAAGACACTGTCAATCAAAACAGGACAGGGGGAGTGGCAGCAACGGAGCTGGAAGTCAATTCAAATGTAATTCTACTGTACAAATCATTACTTACTCTTAATGGGGAGACTGGTTGAAAATTGGATCCAGTAGGTGCCAAGATTTGTGCTTAAAGTGGAGTTCCAACCAAAAGTGGAACTTCCGCTGATCTGCTCCCCCCCCTCTGGTGCCATATTTGGCACCTTTCAAGGGGAAGGGGGGAACGGTACCTGTTTTTGACAGGTACCCTTCCTCACTTAGGGGAGACAGCCCCGCGGTGCTGTCCCTCGTACTTTCAGCCCCCCTCCTCGGTGTCGACATTGTGGGCTCCCTAGACAGGTACCGTATATACTCGAGTATAAGTCAAGTTTTTCAGCACATTTTTTTGTGCTGAAAGTGCCCCCCTCGACTTATACTCGAGTCAAGCACTTTTCTGCAGCAGAAAATTTCATTTTCTGAACCGATTTTGGGGCCCCGTATCTCAGGACCACTTAGTACTAGGAACCCCAAATTTGGTATGCAAACCCAGTGGAACCAGAACATATCCAAAGCTGGAGATCCTAGTACCAAGTGGGCCTGAGATACGGGGCCCCAAAATCGGTTCAGAAAATGTCATTCTCTGCTGCAGAAAAGTGCTTGACATTTTCTGAACCGATTTTTGGGGCCCTGTATCTCGGGGCCACTTGGTGCTAGAAACCCCAGCTTTGGATATTTTATGGTGCTAGTTCCACTGGGTTTGCACACCAAATTTAGGGTTGCTAGCACTAAGTGGCCCCGAGATACGGGGCTCCAAATTTGGTCAACTGTGTCCATCTGCAGCAATGTCATTTCGGGACCCTTTGGGTTCAGAGACCCCAAATTTTGGCTGCAGCTAGGGGGCATCTAGGAATCCTTAACTACAGAGTTTGAAGTTCGGGGGACCTATGGCTGCAAATGGGCACAGTGAGGCATGCAAATGGGCACAGTGAGGCTGCAAATGGGCATTGTTGACCCTCTTTTCCACTTACAGTAGCTGTGCATTTCTCACCCTCGTCTTATACTTGGGTCAATACGTTTTTCCCATTTTTTTGTGGTAAATTAGGGCCTCGACTTATACTCGGAACAACTTATACTCGAGTATATATGGTAAGTATCTATATATTAAAAGTCAGCAGATACAGTATTTGTAAGTGATAAGCTGAACCCTTTCATATATAGTGGTGTGGAGGGTGAGTATGTCATGTGTATGAAGCTTCTATGATTTCCCTCAGCTAAGAGAAAGGACAAAATGCCAGATGTCGCAGAAACATCTTAAAGTCAGTAGACATGCACAGGGATCTAAGGGATCTAACAAGTGAGCTCCAGGAATTGATATGCTTATTTCTCCTGAGTGACTGCTGCAGAGTGTGCAGGAGGTGTCAATGGACCAGCAGCCAGCATCTGTACACACGAACAGATTTTCCGACAACAAACCTGTGGATTTTTTTCTGAAGGATGTTGGCTCAAACTTGTCTTGCATACACACGGTCACACAAATGTTGTCGGAAATTCCGAACGTCAAGAACACGGTGACGTAAAACACATACAACGAGCCTTGAAAAAGGAAGATCAATAGCCTTCTGCATGATTCAGAGCATGCGTTAACTTTTGTGCAACGGACTTGTGTACACACAATCAGACTTTCCGACAACAAGCTCACATTGAACATTTCCCGTCGGAAATTCCGATTTGTGTACGCGGCATTACTGTTACAATAGTTTTGTTGTCAGAAAATTTGAGAACCTGCTCTCAAACATTTGTGTGCGGAAATTCTGATAGCAAATGTCCGATGGAGCATACACACGGTTGGACTTTCCGACAACAAGCTCACATTGAACATTTCCCATCGGAAATTCCGGTTTGTGTACGCGGCATTACTGTTACAATAGTTTATTGGTGTAACATGTAATTAGTCGCAGTTATAGCACTGCAATCATTTTTTTTTAAACCTGAGAACATTTGCTTTGTATTCAGGTGGTATGCATGTGTCTCTAAAAGATAAAACAATAATTCAGTTTAATTGATTCATGGTATACTTAGAAGGTCAAATAACTTGCATCCAGCTACTTGCTAGATATGGCTCATAACACAATTCAGCTATGTATTTTTGTGTGAAGAAGCATGATATAGTTGCTATGCTGTTACTGACATTGTGCAGCAAGGTATCAAATAATTGCAATTTGCTGAAGTTAATGCAAGCAAAATAAAATGTCACTTTTATAACTGGTTTCATTCATTTTAACAGGTTCAACTACAACAACAACTGCTACAACAACCACACCATTTGTGCCACCAGAATCAGGTAGATTTTTATACCTCTGATTTAATTTTTTATTTTATCTGAAATGATTGCTTTAATGCTGTCCTCTGATTTAATTTTTTATTTTATCTGAAATGATTGCTTTAATGCTGTCTGTAAGTTATTTTGGGCTTTTGATTTATATATATATTTATGGATATTACTTTTTAGGGCAACTGCTCAGTAGAATAGTTTTCACTCATTGACATTGTGATATTTGATTGCAAATTGTTTTCCATGAAACATAATAAAAGCAAAATGGGAAGGGCAGTTATAAATTCTGAATGTTATAATTACTTGTATTAATTATAGTAATCAAACTACAATATGGTGTTCCTCTAAGCCCATTGTGTTAATTTTAAATAAACCTATACATATCAGGTCCTTGTTTTTGTCTTACGTTAAGGTATATGTGAAGTGAATGGAGATCCTCATTACTACACCTTTGATAATCAAGTTCACCACTTTATGGGCACTTGCACATACACATTGTCTAAACTCTGTGAAGATGATGGCAATCTGACTGTTTTCAACGTGGAAGCTGCTAATGAGCACAGAGGAGGTAACACCAGGGTGTCCTACGTCAAGTATGTGAATATAGATGTTCATGGGTACAGAATCACACTGGATCAAAAAAGAGTGGTCAAGGTCAGTGAAGCACAGTAATTTATAGTGGATAGTAATTGTAAACCTTTTACCATGGACCTTATTTTTTTTAATCTTTTCTTCATCACATAAATCTTCATTAGTAACTATGACATATTTTTTGTCCCTGTCTGTGACACTGACATTGCAGCTGATTTTTTTCTTAAAGCATGTATTCTATACCTATCTGAGTACATAAAGGATTTCCTTTTTAAAAAATAAATCCAGTGCTCTCTGACTTATATTTCAAGTAGTGTGGCCTATAAAGGGAAAAATATAAAATTTGTGTTTTTACAGGTGGATGGCAAAACAGTGACCTTGCCATATCATCTTGAACCTGGAATTGATATATTTATAAGCGGATCTAATGTTGTGGTGAAAACAGGCTTTGGGCTAATAGTGAAATTTGATGGTAACCACAGAGTACAGGTGACAATTCCAGGTATCTACTCTGGCAAAGTTTGTGGACTTTGTGGAAACTTCAATGGAAATGCAGCCGACGACTTCTTAAACCCTGATGGTCAACTAGAATCAGATTCAACAAGTCTTGGTAATAGCTGGCAAGTGGACAATGACACAAGGTAAAATGTGTAAATGTATTATCTTTGTTATGTTTTTAATGCAGTATTTACCCATGTGTCTAATTTTAACAGCACACCTTACACAACTTTTATTACAGATGTACCCCTGGAGTAGACATTCAGCCAAATTGTACTGATGATGAGAAAAACATTATTGTCAGCAACAGCTTCTGTGGACTGATAACGGACAAGAACGGACCATTTCGAGATTGCCACAATGTTATAGACCCAACTATTTACTTCAACAACTGTGTATATGACTTGTGTGAAACAACACTTAATCCAGACATTCTATGTAATAGTCTTGAAGCTTATGCAGAGATCTGCCAAGCCAGTGGAGTCACCATTAAACCTTGGAGAAATAACACTTTCTGCGGTAAATATGGTTCTTTCGTCAGTATTTAGAACAAAATTCAAAATATCTGTCCTTTAATCTGTCAACTTATTATTTATTATTGAAAGTCATCAGTATATTTTTTAAAAGGACGTATACTGTGTATTGTGTGATCACAAGCTGAAACAGTAAAATATCAGAAAGAGTAAATTGGGTTTCTGAGACTGCAAACATATTCATCACGCCACACTTCAATATGATACACTCATGTTCCAGATAGATGAATACCTTGTGTAGTACATTTGTGTATATTTATCGGAATAAGTAGTAGTAGATAGATAGATAGATAGATAGATAGATAGATAGATAGATAGATAGATAGATAGATAGATAGATATGATAGCTTAGATAGCAGTGTGTTATATATTTTATACAAGCTGTTAGTTGTTGACAGTTTAATCTTAATTATTAAATTGCCTTTTTCATCCTCCACAGAAACAAAGTGTCCACCAAACAGTCATTATGAGCACTGTGGAACTGCATGTCCAGCTACTTGTGTCAGTCCAGGAGCTCCATCCACATGTTCTCTGCCCTGCACTGAGTCTTGCATCTGTGACCCCGGATACATCCTTTATGGAACAAAATGTGTTCCAGATGACAAGTGTGGATGTTGGGATGATGATGATAAGTACTATGCTGTTGGCGATGAATTCTGGACAGATGATACTTGCTCTACAAAGTGCAAATGTCCTTCACCTGGAAGTGGATTAATATGTAACAGTGATTCATGTCCCAGTAACCAGTATTGTGGAATATCAAATGGTGTCCCTGGGTGCCATTACTTCACATATGGCATTTGTAGAGTCCATAATGATCCACATTATGATACATTCGACAGACTCAATCATGACTTCATGGGTCTGTGCACTTACACTCTTGCCAAACTCTGCAACAGTTCAACTTCTTCTCAAAATTACTTCAACATTGAAGCAAAGAATGAACATCGTGGAGATCCCAAAGTGTCTTTTGTGAAACACGTTCTTATTGAGGTTTATGACCAGAAAGTCAAAATCGTGAAAAATGAGAAAGATCGTGTTTTGGTTAGTATGAACATTTATTTGTTTCCTATTTGATGTTTTCCAGAGGTATGTACTACTACTTTATTACTAACATTCTTACCTTATATTTAGGTCAATTCTATCTGGACCTCACTTCCTGTAAGTTTAGTGGGTGGAGCAGTGAGTGTGACTTGGACTGGAAAGTACGTCAGTCTGCAGACAGATTTCAGGCTGACTGTCTCTTATGATGTAGACACCTTTGTAGAAGTAAAACTTCCTAGTAACTTCTCCAAACTAACATGTGGAATGTGCGGTAACTTCAATAATCGCAAATCAGATGATTACATGATGCCAAATGGAGAACAAGCCAAGAACTCTGAACAACTTGGACAGAGCTGGATGGTTGAGGATGATGATCCACTTTGTAATCTGGTTGATACACCTCCCCCTCCTCCTCCAACTTGTCCACCAGGAAAAGAGGAGTTGTACAAAACCGATGCATTCTGTGGTTTGCTGATAAGTAAAGTTGGTCCTTTCCATGTTTGTAATTCTGTTATCAGTCCAGGAGGATTTGTTGACAGCTGTGTCTTTGACATGTGTGCTTTGAATGGAGATCCAGATGCTCTGTGTAGCTTGTTAGCAGCATATGCGGATGCTTGTCAGAAGGAAGGCATATCCATCAGCTGGAGAAACAATACTTTCTGTGGTAAGTATCTCTTTTTGCTTTTTTGTTATTTTTGTCAGTTATCCCTTATATAGAATACACGTTTTATATCAAGCCATGTGATTTTTACTTAAGAATGACAAAATATTACTGTTTATTTTCAGTCTCAAAATACATATCTGTCTGGAATATATCTTTATAAAATGTGTTTTGTACTACACTAATACAATCCACCACATTAACATACATACAATTAACTATTTCATATATATGTCTTCTGTATGTGTAGATGACCCACTATCAATTGCAATTTAATTATGATGAAAATTAAAATAAATAACAAATGTGGTTCAGAACAATTTTATTATAAACAAAATGTTTTCATTTTAGCACCTGACTGCCCTGCAAACAGTCAGTTCAGTACCTGTGCATCTGCCTGTCCGGCCACATGTCTAGAGCCACAACCACCAGTGAACTGCAGCCTGCCATGTTCAGAAGGATGTGAATGTATACCAGGTTATGTCATCAGTGGAGGAACCTGTGTCCCTGAGTCACATTGTGGCTGCTTCTACAATGGCATTTATTACACGGTAAGAGGGAAGAAAAACCTATTTCAGTACTTTCAACCTCTGTACCAGTATTTCCTTCATCACAGCTTGTCTTGGTCATTTACAGGAGGGAGAAAAATTCATAACAGAGAACTGTGAGAGTGTATGTACATGCAAGGGAGGGAACAACATAACGTGTGATCCAATGTTATGTACTGGAGATGACATCTGCAAGGTCCAAAATGGGTTGTTGGGCTGCTACCCACCAAGCACAGCAATCTGTCACATTTATGGAGATCCTCATTATACAACATTTGATGGCACAGTTCATCACTTCCAGGGATCTTGCACTTACACTGCGACTGAGACATGTGCTAATACCTCTCACAGCTTTAGTGTTGTCACACGTAACGAACACAGAGGTAACCCAAGCTGGACTGCCATTAACTCAGTCAATATTACGGTCGATGGAATAGAGATCTTCATTGAAAAGAACAACATTGTGCACGTATGTATAGTTTTAAAAAAAAACATTTTTATATATTTATATATAAAATGAAGGAAAGGGGATTTTTTGTATTGTATATGAGTCTGTATAATTATTTTTTCTACTGGATCTCTTAGCCCTCTAGGCATCTGTTCACTTTTTATCTCTTCTATCACATTATTTTCTTGACCACTGTCTTCCAGTGTTCCATAGTAATGGAATATCCTGCACAGGATGGGGGTTACCCATGCAAAATAATGTGAAGAGTTTGGAGTTTAAGCAATACCTGTTATTGACTAATTTGCTCTTAAAGATTCAGTACCCCTTGGTTTTTCTTTGTTTAGCTTTATAGAATTAGAGAATTGTGTAAATCTTGAAGAAGGGATTTTAAAGTGGAATTCCAGTCAAAAATCAAAATCTGCCCTTTATTAATTTGTTAAAAAACATAAACATCTGTATTATGCACTTTTTGGCGTGCTAAATGGCTGATTAGAAATCAAGCCATTCAACAACCCTCCTCTATGTGGCTTACAAAGGAATGATCTGTGCAGTTGAATGTGGCTGCTTACTGACACATCCGAGTAGTGTTGTTGGTCCCTGTTCTTCTCTGTTGGCCAGTCTCGCCCTGTCTAGCCCCATCTGACCAGCCCTGTTCTTTTCTGCCAGCCAATCTGCCCTGTCCAGCCCCATCCACCTGGCCCCACCCTGTTCATGATGATGTCCATGATAGCTTTCTAATGCTCATTCACTAGAGACCTCTGGAAGTGACGCTCCTACCTCTTAATGCACATGCCGCCTTCTGCCATTTGTTTTATGAAGCAGAGAGATTGTGGTCACATGATAGGGCATACTTCAACCCAAAAAAAGTAGAAATACAAAAATGTTTGTTTTTTTGGGCATATTGGTTACATTGTATTACAATATTCATTGCAGTAAACTATTTAGGGCAGTAAGCTCGGCAAACTTTTGGTAATAATTTATGGATAATATGGTACGGAACATTCACATGTAAAGTCAAGAAAAATATTCTAATATGACCATTTTAAAAACAACACAAGAAAATATCCCATTATAACCCTCATATTATGAACATTTCATTACCTTTTTTCATGGAATTGATAGCTTAGAAATATCTTTGCGGATAAAAATTGCAAACTATGTATTAGTATTTAGAACTGTAAATTAAAATAGCTAGAAATTGAAATGTTTATGTGTTTGCTTTTTTTCTGAATTTTAAATCAATCTGTATCTGATATAAAACCCAATAACTTACTGTACTTTTTTGCAATCTTACAAAGTGACACATTCTAAGGCTGAACTCGAGGCAAATAGCTAAATTCATAGATTAAATACTTACATAGGGGCTGTTTTTATCATCAAAGCATTTTCATTTCTGTCCATCCAGTCTTTAGATTTGCACAGCTCTGTCTCACAGCACAGTCTTGTCTCTGCTAGGGTTACACTTTTCCATACATGCTCACTTACAAGCTCATTGTCAACCCCCTCCCCCCCAACCTGTAACTGGAAATTGAAACAAGAGGCAGCACCACAATGATCTTATCTATCTACCACCCTGATCTTTCCTATCAGAATGTTCCTTGTACTGTAGCAAGCCTAATTAATTAATCATTCTGCTTCCCCTCCCCTTCTTTGAGCTCTGCTGTACAAATTGTACAGTAGAATGCAAGGGGGATGATGCCAACTTAAAAGCAGCAATTTTTAAAGAACTGCATTAATTTGCGCCTTTTATAACTGCCTGAAGTTTAGCTTTAACATGATCTGTTGCCTTATATAGTAGAATGCTTTAGCATTCAGAAAAACAATGTCACAAAACCCATTGATCTTGTCATGTTTCTTGGATTGGATGGACCATTTAAATAAACAATGTAGTGAAATGCACAATTGTCATGGATGGGGAATCTATTCCCACCAGGGGAAAAGTCTAAAAAGTACAGAGGACACAAAGGTGTAGAGAGATTGGATGCAGGTTGGAGTGCTCAGAGAATCACATAGATACTGGTAGCAAGTTGCTGGTTAGAACACATAGGGAATCACACAGGTGCAGAGTTACAGCTGGCTGAGATATACAGGGAGTCACAGAGGTGAAGGAAGACTGTATGCTGGCTGGAGTATACAAGGAAGTCACATGTAGTGGTATGCTGGTTATAGGCTGGAGTGCACAGAGAGCCACTGGGATGCAAGTTGCTTAGTGGAACACACAGTTAATCACGCAGATACTGGTTGCAGGTATCAGGCTGGAATACAGTCACAAAGGATCACTAGAATCTGGAACACTGGGAGCACAGGATATGCATTGCTCAAACTCTGAGCAGCACATATGCTGGCCCTGTAATTAGGGCCTGGCCTTCAATTGGCTAAGGCAAAGGTGGCTGCTAATTGGCTGCACGCCAATGACCCCATTCAGGAAAAAGACAGCAATGCTTTAAATCAGACTCTCCCTTTGATACATTATTTTAACTACATTGCCTTTTTTTTATATAAATTTTGTCCAATTTACTAACATATTTTTTTTTTGTCAGGTTAACAATGCAATTATCACACTTCCTGCCTATGTGTCAGGTATAAGTATTACACAGAGTGGCCATTATGTTACAGTTACTACCAACTTTGGACTTGAAATTCAGTTTAATGGTGATCACGAACTGTTTGTGAAAGTCAAAGAAAACTACAAAGGAGCATTATGTGGTTTGTGCGGAACATATAATGATAACCACCATGATGACTTAATGACTCCTGATGGCAACATTGTAACTAATGTCAATGAATTTGGAAACAGCTGGAGAGTCCCTGATGATGGATGGCCGTAAGTATCTGAATAGCTACATGAGGAAGTAATGTGGTTGTAACCAGGAGCCTCTCTTCATGGGATTTGAGGAACGAATGCAAGGTGCTTTTACACAGTTTACATCAGTTTGGGATGCTTCTGAGACCATTTAGAATGTATTGCAGGTGCAGTTGGCCTGCATTTGACCTGTTTCAGCCGCTATTACATTCCCATTGACTTGTTTGAGCAGTTTAGAAGCAAAAGTCAGTGGACATTGGTCCTCAATCTTGCCCTCATACACGAGCAGTGCAACCTGGTTGGAAAGTTATATTATTCTATTATTATTATTAAAGTTCTATTATTCAGTCAGTAATTTACTAGGAACTTTTAAATCTTATTATGTTAATTCACTCACTAATCTTCTCCTCAGTAAGGGCCACTGTTCATGTCTCGGGGTAAATTAAATGATCTTGATGAAATTGAGCTTTCCATAAAAATATAGATCTCACTGCCGGTGAAATTTTTCTGAAGTGGAAACTCAATTTCGCTTGAGATATATATTTTTTTGTATTTAGAGTAATTTAGTCTTTTTATTATTAGTATTATTATTATCTTTCTATTTGAAATTTTCTGTTGCTTTTTTGTCAGTTTTTTTTATTCTGTGAAAAAAAACATAAAAGAAAGAGGCTAATGAGGGGCGGTTTTTCTGAAGTGAAAATTCCCAGTTTTGCTTATTAAAATATTTTTTTTGTTAGTATTTATGGTATTTTAGTTCATTCATTATATGTTATTTTTATTTATTTTTAGTAAGTTCTTTCTTTCTGTGAAAAAAACATAAAATAATGGGGCTTTTGAGGGGCTGTTTTTTTTCTCTTTCAAAACCACAGATTCTGGTCATGATCTATTGCAACCTTAAAAAAAAACATTAAAAAACATCATTATTTTACCTTCCCTATGGCTCCAATACATTTTGCCAAAAAGGAACATTTTGCATTCCCCAATGTTCTCAGAAATGTCTATTTCATTCAATTTTTCATGTCAATTTTTCATGTCAATTTCTATCCATGTTTCAAGATAAATGATCATGTAGCTGAATAAATATATGACTTACATTTATATTTTGTTCTTTAGTTGTGACTCTACTCCACCACCTCCTCCTCTCTGTCCTCCCTCTGTGCAACAAGAAGCAGAAAGAAAATGCTGGATCATCAGACAGAATGATGGACCATTCAGCCCTTGTCATCCCTATCTCCGCCCACACCAGTACTTTGAGAGTTGTGTCTTTGACCAATGTGTCACAGGGGGAAATGATGATCTACTTTGTGGTGTCTTGGAATCCTATGCTAAAGCTTGTGAAGCTTTGGGTATTATACTGGTTAATTGGATAAATAACACTATTTGTGGTAAGAATGTAAAACTTTTTTTTTTTAAATTTACATTGTAGCAGAATTCTCAATATATAATGGCAAAAATAATGTTCACATTTTTACAGATCCAAATAGACCATCAACAACACCACCTTTGACATCTACTACACCAGCTACTACTAGTCCTCTTCCAACAACTATTTCCACCAGAACTTCCACAGCACCTGTTGTTTCAGGTAAATTAGCTTATGGTGTCAGGTAAATGTAATGCTCTTAGAAAGCCTTAGCAGTTATCTGTGTTTTTCTGTTTTTCATACTTTTTTAAGTTCCTGGAACCCCCCCATCATCCAATTTAAAGTGCATTTAGTTTTGGTTTGAGTGGAGAGGAATTAGAATACCTGTCAGTATTTATTGCTGTCTGTGCCACTGTTAGGGAGATTCGCCCTCTCTATTTGTCCTGTTTACTACAATCATCGAAGATGAAAATAAAAGAAAGACCCAAATTTTGGGTTGACACCAAAACACTAATAGAGGGGAAATCTTCCAATGGAGACACTAATTCTGGTGACGTTGTTGACACACTGGGATTCCCTCACTTTAGAGGGATTTCTTCTCACTTCCTGTTTTGGCCCTGGGACAGGAAATGAAGGGAAATTTTCCCTATGGGACAGAAATGGCAAAAAAAACTGACAGGGGTTTTAACCCTCCCGTAGTCCCGTAGTTTATCCAAAATGAAAAAAAAAAAATTTATACTAAAGTACACTAGTATTTCTTCCACCATAATTTCCCCTACAACACACAGCAGAGGAGTTTAAGCCAGTGATTTAAAAAGTGCTGGAGCCACTGGACAAACATAACAATCAAGCAACATTGTTTTTAAATGGAAAGGTCAGAAATAGCAACCTCCGGCATTCTTCGGTGTATACTTTATTTAAAGCTGAATTCCTAGTAATATTCTGTATGTATGTATGTATGTATGTATTCATATTCCATATCAGACTGATCCCTGTGGAAGCCAGTGCGACTACTGTGATCCTCTCTGTCTTCCAGCTAGCCATCTGCTCTACTGTATAGTCACCAGAATGGGTTGTCCACTTAACATGGACAGCTTTCAGATAACACCTTGTATTTTTCTCAATGAATGCAAAATCTTTCTTTGATGGGTATTTTATAAGTATACTGTACATACCAGTGTGAATTTAGACAGCAGTCAAATAACTTACCAGCATGTTTTGGAGCATCGGGGGAAACCCATGCAATCACAGGGAGAACATACAAAACTCTGTGCAGATAGTGTCTTGGCCAGGATTCCCAGCAAGGACTCCAGTGCTGTAAAGTAGAAGGGCTAACCACTGCTGTGCTGCCCAGATAGAGTATAAATATCTGCACAGAAATGGGAATTGCTTTCAAGTTCACCATTTAATATACTTGCTAGCTCAGCAGCTTTTCTGAGATAGAAAAATATATAGGAAGGGGTCGAAATTTAAGCAAATCAAAGTTATGCTGAAATGTTTACAAGAAGAGCTGGTCTTATGTTTCTAATCTTTTGACAGGTTCCACGGTAACAACAATACCTACTACATCCACCACACCTTTTGTGCCAACACAACCAGGTATATTCATCTGAACAACTCTTCAAACAATGTTTCAAATGTTAACAGTAGATTAGAACAAATTCTAATAAATGTAGATTCAAATACCATGCATTAAAATTTTTGTGGAAATGTTATACAGTATATTCTTTAAGGTTATAGGTAACTTTTTGTTTACAACAAATCACAATGTTTCATTTAAAGCATGATAACAAAAAATAGTTTCATATTGTATTAGCTGGTCAAAACAAATGATTTTCTTCACTAACAGATGACTTTGCTGCAAGCTGGGAGCTCAGCCAACTTGATTTTTTTTTCGGGAGTTGGATGGGAAGCATTTTCTTTATTGATACTAAAAAGTTTATTTTTTTATTTTTAATAATAATTTCAGTATTACAAATATGTTACAAATGCAGATATGATACAGAGGAAAGTAGACAATGCAGTGTATTAATATGTGTAAATCCGGGGAAAACAAAAAATAACTCATGCAATCCTCCCCTCCACACTTCAAGGTTAATTGCATCTTTCATCTAGAAGAAAGGAGAAATATTATTATTATTATTATTCAGGATTTATATAGCGCCGACAGTTTACGCAGCGCTTTACAACATTAGGGCAGACAGTACAAGTACAATACAATTCAATACAGGAGGAATCAGAGGGCCCTGCTCGTTAGAGCTTACAATCTAGGAGGAAGGGTCAAGTTATACAAAAGGGTAATAGCTATGGGGGATAAGCTAATGAAGAAAACAGTGTAGTTGTTAGATGGAGGCAGGATAGGCTTCTCTGAAGAGGAAAGTTTTCAGGGATCGCCTAAAAGTGGATAAATTTGGAGACAGTCTGACAGATTGGGGTAGGGAGTTCCAGAGGATAGGCGAGGCTCGGGAGAAGTCCTGGAGGCGGATATGGGAGGAGGTGATGAGGGAGCTAGAGAGCAGGAGGTCTTGGGAGGAACGGAGATGGCGATTAGGTTGGTATTTTGAGACTAGGTTAGTGATGTAGCTGGGGGCACAGTTGTGGATGGCTTTGTAACATATTGTTAGTATTTTGAATTTAATTTGTTGGGCGAGTGGTAGCCAATGGAGGGATTGGCAGAGAGGGGTAGCAGACACTGAGTGGTTTGTAAGGTGGATGAGTCTGGCAGCAGCATTCATGATGGACTGAAGGGGGGATAGTCTATTTAAAGGTAAGCCAATGAGGAGTGAGTTGCAGTAGTCAAGGCGAGAGATAACCAGGGAGTGAATCAGGAGCTTTGTGGTTTCACTGGTTAGAAAGGGACGTAGTTTAGAGATGTTGCGGAGGTTGAGGCGGCAAGCTTTGGAAAGTGATTGGATGTGGGGCCGAAAGGAGAGTTCAGAATCCAGGATAACACCTAGCACCCTGACATGTGGGGACGAGTGGATGGTTTTGCCATTGCTCTTGACAGAGAAGTCTGGGGAAGAGGCACATGGGGGAGGAAATATTATAAGCTCGGTTTTGGACAAGTTGAGTTTGAGGAAGTGGTGTGACATCCATACAGATATGTCGGTTAGTAAGTTAGTGATTCGTGAGGAGACTGATGGGGTGAGTTGAGGGGTGGAGAGATAGATTTGTGTGTCATCAGCATAGAAATGATATTGAAAGCCGTGAGAGGCTATCAACTGACCCAGGGAAGAGGTGTAGATTGAAAATAAAAGAGGTCCAAGAACAGAACCTTGGGAGACCCCAACAGAGAAGGGAAGAGGAGTGGAGGAAGTAGAATTGTAAGTGACACTGAAGGTGCGTTGGGATAGGTAGGATGAGAGCCACTGAAGAGCACAGTCACGGAGACAGAGGGAGTAAAGTTTTTTGAGGAGGAGGGGGTGGTCAACCGTGTCAAAGGCAGCTGAAAGATCCAGAAGTAGGAGTACAGAATAGTGTCCGTTGGTTTTTGCAGTTAGTAGGTCATTTGTGAGTTTTAAAAGAGCAGTTTCTGTGGAGTGTTGAGGGCGAAATCCAGATTGAAGGGGATCAAGAAGGTTGTTTTTAATGAGGTGGTCACTCAGTTGGTTGTAAACCAGGCGTTCAAGGAGTTTAGAGGAAAAGGGGAGCAAGGAGATAGGGCGTAGGTTGTTAGGATTGGTGGGGTCCAAGGATGGCTTTTTAAGTATGGGGGTGACCAGTGCATGTTTTAGAACATTGGGGAAGATGCCAGAGGTGAGGGAGAGGTTGAAGATGTGGGTTAGAGAGTGTAGGATGGGGTCAGAGGGTGACCGTAGCATTTGAGAGGGAATCGGGTCCAGGGGACAGGTGGTTAGGTGGGCGATAGAAAGGAGTTTAGCAACTTCGTCTGTAGTAGCAGATTTGAATAGGGGGAGTGTCAGTTGTACCTGTTGACACGGGGTCTTAGCTGGGGGAGACACCTGTAGAGCGTAGATTTCATCGCGGATTGTATCAATCTTGTTTTTGAAGTGATTAGCGATTTCCTGGGCAGTGAGTAAGTCAGTGGGTGGAGGCGGTGGAGGACAAAGTAGAGAGTTGAAGGTAGAAAAGAGTTTACGGGGATTGCATGAGAAGGTGTTAATAAGCGTTGTAAAATAGGTTTGCTTGGCAGTGTGGAGGAAAGAATAGTATTTTTGGAGGGCAGATTTGTATTGGTTGAAGTCTTTGAGAGACTTAGTCTTGTGCCACAGACGCACAAGAGCACGACTACGTTTTTTGAGAATTTTAGTGTCATCCACCACCTTTAGTGTCATCTGTTTGCCAGGGTTGTAGGGGTCGAGGAGAGAGGAGTTGAAGTTGCGAAAGTTTCTACAGGTGATGGTTAGGCGATTGGAGGGAAAGGTGGTGGAAGACAGGGGGAGAGAGAAACTAATAAGGTGATGGTCGGAGAGAGGAAAAGGATTGTTTGAGAAGTTGCATGGAGTGCATAGGTAGGAGAATACAAGGTCAAGCGTGTTGCCATCAGAGTGAGTAGAAGCCTGTACCCATTGCTTCAGGTCAAATGAAGAGGTTAGACTAAGAAGTTTAGAAGTAGCAGGAGTGTTTGTATTAGCAGGGATATTGAAATCCCCGAGAAGGATTGTGGGAATATCCGAAGAGAGAAAGTAGGGTAGCCAGGCAGAAAACTCATCAAGGAAAGTTGATAATGGTCCAGGGGGCTCACAGCAATTCTTAGGGAAGTAGGAGAGAATAGACGTATACAGTGGGCTTCGAATGATGAGAGGGAGAAAGATGGAGGAGGGTGAATAACCTGGAAGGTGCTCTGGGGGGATAGGAGAAATCCCACTCCACCTCCCTTGCGTCCATTAGGCCTAGGGGAGTGAGTCCAGTGAAGGCCACCCTGGGAGAGGGAAGCAGGAGAAGGGGTGTCATATTCGTTGAGCCAGGTTTCGGTGAGAGCAAGTAGATTAAAGGAATTAGTGACAAAGAGGTCATGAACAGCAGTGAGTTTGTTGCAGACAGAGCGGGCATTCCAGAGGGCGCAGGAGAGAGGGAGGCTGGTGTTGGGAAGAAAAGGAATGAAGACTAAATTGTGTAGATTGCGACTACTGCCAAAGGGTGTAGGGTGATGGTGATGGGTGTGTTGGGCACAGTTAAATAAGGGGGGCCCAGGGTTTGGGGAAATATCTCCAGCGATTAGGAGAAACAGAAGAGTGAGGGAGGTAGTATGAGAATGTGGTTTGTATGAGGGGACATGCTTCAGTATCCTGGGGGGTTTGTTAGCAAGTGGGCTTAGAGTTAGAAAGAGGTGATGAGTGCAGTAATAGGGGGAGGGGAGAAGTGAGGGTGATATGTACAGATTGTGGGGTGGAGCAGAGGAATGAAGAAAAGAGAGTTTGAGGAGAAAGGCAGCAACTGTGAAAAAGAGGAGAGGTAAAGAGAGCATGTTTTAGAGAGGAAGATGATAAAATTTGGAAATGGGGTCACCTGCAGTCTGTTATAGTTTGCTTTGTGCAAATCGCTGAAGTGCAAGAGCAGAAGTGCCACTTATTTAAAGAACCCAACTTCTTTGGAAGAACCCCTGTATGTGCAGCCCCCTTTATGTTATACTTACTTTATTTCCCAATCCCCTAGTAGACAGCTCTCCTCCCCATTTTCTGATGCTCTTGGATGTGGACAGGGCCTTTAACATCCACACATTCAATGCAAAACTATTGGTCTTGCATTGTAAGTAATCTTGGAGAGGCCATGACTAGTCAAGCAGTGAACAGAAGCAGCTTCTAGGGCCAGTCATATGCCCCGTACACACGGTCGGTTTTTCCGACGGAAAATGTGTGATAGGACCTTGTTGTCGGAAATTCCGACCGTGTGTGGGCTCCATCACACATTTTCCATCGGAATTTCCAACACACAAAGTTTGAGAGCTTGCTATAAAATTTTCCGACAACAAAATCCGTTGTCGGAAATTCTGATCGTGTGTACACAAATCAGACGCACAAAGTGCCATGCATGCTCAGAATAAATTAAGAGACAAAAGCTATTGGCTACTGCCCCATTTATAGTCCAGACGTACGTGTTTTACGTCACCGCGTTTAGAACGATCAGATTTTCCAACAACTTTGTGTGACCATGTGTATGGAAGACAAGTTTGAGCCAACATCCGTTGGAAAAAATCCATGGATTTTGTTGTCGGAATGTCCGATCAATGTCCGACCGTGTGTACAGGGCAATACAGTGGGGAGGAAGCCTGTGGAAGCACGCACAGCTCAGTGTAGACTCTGAGCAGGCAGGTATGTTTTTTTATTGCAGAAGACATGCTGCATGCCTGCGAGGCTGCCTGTATGGATTAAAAAAAAAAGAAAACGTTATTTGAAACGTTATGTGAAAAAAATATACTCTTTAAATAATTTATTTAAAATTAATCCTTCAATAATTCTTACCCATGTTTTGTTATGGTATTAGTAATAATGTTATAGTTACAATTCATGTTTTTCTAATTACATTTGGTTTTATTGTTTTTTTTTTTCTACTAAGGTATTTGTGAAGTACAAGGAGACCCCCATTATTACACCTTTGACAACCAGGTGCACCATTTCATGGGCACTTGTACCTATACTTTATCTAAGCTGTGTAAAAATGATGGAACTCTGATATACTTTAATGTGGAGGCAGCCAATGAGCACAGAGGAACCAACACCAGGGTGTCTTATGTGAAGTATGTGAATGTTGCAGTGTATGGATACAGAATAACACTGGATAAGAACAGAGTTGTAAAGGTTAGTCTTTTTTCAACAAATCAAAAACAAAACAGTTTCAGTAGATCTTTGTCATAATGGCTGATGGGTGAGTGTGTGTGTGTGTGTGTGTGTGTGTGTGTGTGTGTGTGTGTGTGTGTGTGTGTGTGTGTGTGTAAGGGAAGGGTAAATCCCAAATTTTGGGTTGTCCCCAGAAAAGT
Source organism: Aquarana catesbeiana (assembly GCF_042186555.1). NCBI lineage: Eukaryota > Metazoa > Chordata > Amphibia > Anura > Ranidae > Aquarana > Aquarana catesbeiana. The sequence continues at coordinate 249,335,743 of NC_133327.1, read as the reverse complement.
AATAGATGAGACATCCTCCAATGGGGACACTAGTTCTGGTGATCTGGGGATTCCCTTAACCACTTAAGCCCTGGAAGAATTTACCCCTTCCTGACCAGAGCATTTTTTGCGATATGGCACTGCGTCGCTTTAACTGACAATTGCGCAGTCCTGCGTCATTTCACCCAAACAAAATTTACGTCCTTTTTTTCCCACAAATAGAGCTTTCTTTTGATGGTATTTGATCACCTCTGCGGTTTTTATTTTTTTACTTTTTGCTATAATAAATATCCCAAAAAATATATATAAAAAAAATAATTTTTTCCTCAGTTTAGTCCGATATCTATTCTTCTACATATTTTTGGTAAAAAAAATCGCAATAAGCGTATATTAATTGGTTTGCACAAAAGTTATAGCGTCTACAAAATAGGTGATACATTTATGGCTTTTTTAAATTCTTTTTTTTTTATTAGTAATGGCAGCTATCAGCGATTTTTATCGTCACTGCAACATTGCAGCAGACAGATCGGACACTTTTGACACTATTTTAGGACCATTGACATTTATACAGCGATCAGTGCTATAAAAATGCACTGATTACTGTGTAATCTCTTCCCTGGCAGGGAAGGGGTTAAACACCAGGGGGCAATCAAGGGGTTAAATGTGTTCCCTCAGTGTGTTCTAACTGTAGAGGGGTTGGGCTCACTAGAACATGACAGTAGATCCCTATCATGTTGCTAGGCAGTTCTGCCTCTCCATGTCATGATCACGGGCCAAAGCCTGTGGCCACTAGCCTGCAATTTAAAGGGTACGTATGGGTACGCTCATTTGCGCAGCCGTGCCATTCTGCCGACGTATATCGCCGTGCGCTGGACGGCAAGCGGTTAATTTTCAGGGATTTCCTCTCGCTTCCTGTTTGGCTATGAGACACGAAGCAAAGGGAAATCTCTGAAATGGGACACAGATCGCAAAATTCTGATGGTGGCTATCAACCCCCCCCCCTTTTTTTTTTTAAATGTAAAAAAAAAAGTTTTGCCTATAGTTCTACTTTAAGGCATCATATGGTTACATCAATTTAAAGATACACTTATCTCCACAAGGGACAAGCTAAAATGTCACCTCCTGTATGGGACTGAAAGGTATAAAGGTCCAGGAATTGGTTGGGACTATATTGTGATTAGTAAATTTGGAAATATTTTTCTTACACTTTTTGAATCTCTATAAATGGGAGCTGTCATACTATAGAAAGTCTCTATTTTTTACTTTGTTGCAGTCATTTGGCCAAATATATAGTTATTGCTCTATATTGTTTACTTACATTTTGTTTTTGACAGGTGGATGGGCAGTTGGTGACCCTTCCAGTTAACCTGACACCAGATGTTGAAATATTTATAAGTGGATCTAATGTTGTGGTGACAACAGGTTTTGGACTTATAGTGAAATTTGATGGAAATCACAGAGTACAAGTGAAAATTCCAGAGAACTACTCTGGCAAAGTTTGTGGACTTTGCGGAAACTTCAATGGAAATGCAGCCGATGACTTCTTAAATCCAGATGGTCAACTAGAATCAGATTCAACAAATCTTGGTAACAGCTGGCAAGTTGACAATGATACAAGGTAAAATGTTTTAATGTTGATTATGCTTTAATAAAGGCTGAAAATGCCTTTCAAATTCAAATCTTCCATATTTTACACACAAAGACACTTACCCAGCAGTTGTATATGTTTATTACAGATGTTCACCAGGACCTGACATTCAACCAAATTGTACCAACGATGAAAAAGTCATTATTGCAAGCAACAGCTTCTGTGGACTAATTACTGACAAAAATGGTCCATTTAAAGAATGCCATGCTGTTATTGACCCACTAGTTTACTATGATAACTGTGCTTATGACTTATGTGAGATGAGTCTGGATCCAGAAACTCTGTGTAATAGTCTTCAGGTGTATGCAGAAATCTGCCAGTCCAATGGAGTTACCATTTTATCCTGGAGAAATAATTCTTTCTGTGGTAAGTATGCTATTCACTATTGTTATTCAAACTTCTCAGATTTTTAAAGCTTTATATTAAATGTAGTAATCGTTCTGGATTATTATTATTCTCCATATGAAACTGGACCTGAACTCAAAAAGTGAAGGGATAAGGAGCATACAGTATATACATATAGAAATTATAACTGTATATGTTAAATGTAAGGCACTGTAGCCTCATTGCTGCAGTCTCTGACATAGGGAAACAGTGCCCTGCCTCTACCAAGATGATCACTTTAAAAAACAAGGCATGGTAAGTCAGCAATGGGGAAAGAATAACTGCAGGGAGACAAGAGACAATACTGGTGATTAGTCCTTTGGCCTCTATAGCCTTTTTTTTGTAATGCTCGTAAAGTTCAGTTCCCCTTTAACTTAGGTTTTTAGTGTATCAAGAAATACTCACCTATTGTACAATTCAGCATAAATGCTTAATTGTATAATGTTTTGTTTATTGTTGATGGTATATGACTTTTTAGCATGCTTTAGCATGTTAATATGTCTTTTTTTTTTAAAATAGTCCACTTTAGTTACCTCTTGTTGGTCATCTGTTCACATGAAACGTTTTATGATAACCCTGCTTGATCCTTGTTTTAAAATGTACTTCCCCAGGTGTATGGAATCATCATTATAATTATTTTAATAAGCTTGAAATCTGTGAACTGAGCTTACAATAGCAAACACTATAGATCATGCTTTTTGGAAAGATGTAGCATAACTAAGTAGAGCAAGTGATAGAAGAATACATGCAAAATTAGCATCTTTATTTCCTCACAGATTTGAAGTGTCCACCAAACAGCCACTATGAGCACTGTGGAACCGCATGTCCAGCTACGTGTGTCAGTCCAGGAGCTCCATCCACATGTTCTCTGCCCTGCACTGAGTCTTGTATCTGTGACCCCGGATACATCCTTTATGGAACAAAATGTGTTCCAGATGACAAGTGTGGATGTTGGGATGATGATGATAAGTACTATGCTGTTGGCGATGAATTCTGGACAGATGATACTTGCTCTACAAAGTGCAAATGTCCTTCACCTGGAAGCGGATTAATATGTAACAGTGATTCATGTCCCAGTAACCAGTATTGTGGAATATCAAATGGTGTTCCTGGCTGTCATTACTTCACATATGGCATTTGTAGAGTCCATAATGATCCACATTATGATACATTTGACAGACTCAATCATGACTTCATGGGTCTGTGCACTTACACTCTTGCCAAACTCTGCAACAGCTCAACTTCTTCTCAAAATTACTTCAACATTGAAGCAAAGAACGAACACCGTGGAGATCCCAAAGTGTCTTTTGTAAAACATGTTCTCATTGAGGTTTATGGTCAGAAAGTCAAAATCGTGAAAAATGAGAAAGATCGTGTTTTGGTTAGTATGAACATTTATTTGTTTCCTATCTGATGTTTTCCAGAGGTATGTACTACTAATTCATTACTAACATTCTTACCTTACATTTAGGTCAATTCTATCTGGACCTCACTTCCTGTAAGTTTAGTGGGTGGAGCAGTGAGTGTGACTTGGACTGGAAAGTATGTCAGTCTGCAGACAGATTTCAGGCTGACTGTCTCTTATGATGTAGACACCTTTGTAGAAGTAAAACTTCCTAGTAACTTCTCCAAACTAACATGTGGAATGTGCGGTAACTTCAACAATCGCAAATCAGATGATTACACGATGCCAAATGGAGAACAAGCCAAGAACTCTGAACAACTTGGACAGAGCTGGATGGTTGAGGATGATGATCCACTTTGTAATCTGGTTGATACACCTCCCCCTCCTCCTCCAACTTGTCCACCAGGAAAAGAGGAGTTGTACAAAAGCGATGCATTCTGTGGTTTGCTGATAAGTAAAGTTGGTCCTTTCCATGTTTGTAATTCTGTTATCAGTCCAGGAGGATTTGTTGACAGCTGTGTCTTTGACATGTGTGCTTTGGATGGAGATCCAGATGCTCTGTGTAGCTTGTTAGCAGCATATGCGGATGCTTGTCAGAAGGAAGGTATATCCATCAGTTGGAGAAATAATACTTTCTGTGGTAAGTATATCTTGCTGCATTTTTGATACGAGCTTAAGGCATCCTTTTTATAGAATATACAGTATATAGACATATGATTCTTGCTTTAAAAAAATGGCAAAATACTATTGTTCTCACTCTAAATGTGCATATCTGTCTGAAATATTTTTTAACCTCCCTGGCAGTATTCCTAAGTCTGGCTCGGGGTGGAATTTCAGAACCAAAAGCGGTAACCCAGAGCCAGACTCGGGATCGCATCGCAGGATCCAGGAAGAGCTTACTTACCTTGTCCCCTGGATCCTGCGATGTCTCCCCGCAGTGTGAGCGGCTCGTCCTCTGCTCGATTCATCTCAGAGCCAAGCTCCATTCCCTACGAGCGTTGCGACGCACGGGGACGGAGAACGGCGGCAAATTCAAAAAGTGAAACACACACAATACATAGAGTATACTGTATTATTACAGATTACATTACTGTATGAAATTATTTCACCTCCCTTTTGTCCCTAGTGGTTTCTCCAGTGCCCTGCATGCAGTTTTATATTATAAAAACTGTTCTTTCTGCCTGGAAACTGGAGATTGTCCATAGCAACCAAAACTGTCCCTTTACATCAAAAGGGGTTTTAGACCAGCTAGAAAACAGCGATAATAAATTAGAATCGCTCTCAAAATTGAGCGATAGTGATTTGTGGGGAGATCCATCATCAAACACTGAAAAGTAATGACAGCGACAATTCTGCAACTGAGCAAATTTTAGTGTTTTTGATTTGATTACATTATTGAATAATTTTTATTATTATTATATTATTATTTGGTATAATTATTTATAGTTATTTATTATATTATCATTTATGATTTCGTGTTTCAAACTTTATCATACCCGGGATGTCTACTAGACTCTGGTTTGGACAGATTTAAGTGAGTTATTCGAAAGAAATACAGGCCTACAATATAAAACGCCAAATTTCCATGCAAAATAATTCTAACGCTTTCAGCATCAAAAATATGAAATAATCATACTGCCAGGGAGATTAATCTTATATAACTTCACAAATACAAACATTATATATAAATGAAATTAGCTATTTCATATACATCTTCTTAATTTGTATTTCATTATCATTTGAAATTTTTAACTAAATGTTTTCCTTTTAGCACCTGACTGCCCTGCGAACAGTCAGTTCAGTACCTGTGCATCTGCCTGTCCGGCCACATGTCTAGAGCCACAACCAGAGAACTGCAGCCTTCCATGTTCAGAAGGATGTGAATGTATATCAGGTTATGTCATCAGTGGGGGAACCTGTGTGCATGAGTCACACTGTGGCTGCTTCTACAATGGCATTTATTACATGGTAAGAGGGAAGAAAATTATTATTTCAATACTTTTAATCTCTGTACCAGTATTTTGTTAATTACATATTACTTATATTTATCATTTACAGGAAGGAGAACAATTCATAACAAAGAACTGTGAGAGTGTATGTACATGTGGAGGAGGGAACAACATAACATGTGATCCAATGTCTTGTACTGGAGATGAAATCTGCAAAGTTCAAAATGGGTTGTTGGGCTGCCATCCACCAAGCACAGCAATCTGCCACATTTATGGAGATCCTCATTATACAACATTTGATGGCACAGTTCATCACTTCCAGGGATCTTGCACTTACACTGCGACTGAGACATGTGCTAATACCTCTCACAGCTTTAGTGTTATCACCCGTAATGAACACCGAGGTAACCCAAGCTGGACTGCCATTAACTCAGTCAACATTACTGTGGATGGAATAGAGATCTTTATTGAAAAGAACAACATTGTACATGTATGTATAGTAAAAAAAAAAAAAAATCCTATGTATATTTAAAGAAACTATTTTTTTACTATATATGAATCAGTATGATTATACTTCCATTTTCTTTTTATCCCTTCATAATTGTCATGACTGCTGTTTTTCACTGTAAGGAGCCTATTTATAGAAAAAAAATGCTGGATGAATGGTACAAGCATTTGCCAAACCATGACAAATTTACCTCTTATCTTGTCTGACCAGAATCTCAGATACTCCCAGCAGCACTTTTGAGGAGCTGGTGGCACTGATTTATATCAATAGTTAGTCTCTCTTATTTACTGTGTAGCTAAGTACAGCCCACTATCTGAAGCCCAATGCCAGCCAAACCCTTCCAATTTGTTTTGCCTTGAGCAAGTCCATTTAGGAAAAGTTGTGATTTTTTTTTAACTGGGACAGAGACAAAAACTATTTTAGTGGAATAGGGAAGGCTTAGAACCTCTGAATGTGATTTGCTACTTTCCAGGACCAGGAAAACGTGATACAAGTGACAGGAGAAAAACATTTATTACAAATATTATTTAAGAACTAGTTAATAGTATAAACATTTTGCAAGTCCCTGTAAGTAATGAGATATTGAAATAGTTAATGCCACATTTTAATTGCAAGCTAACCAGTTAAACTTTTTTTTTTTTCTTTTTAGGTTAATGATGAGATAGTTACACCTCCTTTCTCAAAGTCTGATATACATATTACACAGAGTGGCCAGTATGTTACAGTCATAACAAATTTTGGACTAGAAGTTCAGTTTAACGGTGATCATGAGCTGTTTGTAAAAGTGAATGAGAACTACAAAGAAGCATTATGTGGTCTGTGTGGAACCTACAATGACAACCGTCATGATGACTTCATGACACCAGAAGGCAACATTGTAACCAATGTCAATGATTTTGGCAACAGTTGGAGGGTGCCAGATGATGGGTGGATGTGAGTATCTGGACACGCATTTTAAAGTGTTATGACTAGTGAAAAATGATGTATAATGATATTTCTATTTTTAGTTAAATTTTTCTTTTTTTTTAAATCAGAAAAAAGTTTTATTTGAATTTCTGCACAGCCATATACAAGTCAAATATAACCATGGCATACCAGTGACCATAAAAAATATCAAGTGTCCTTTTACAAAGTCATCAAAAATGTACAGTATCAGAGTACCATTTTACATACATATATGTATATAGTAAGGCAGTGCGGAACAGAATTAAAAACAATAAAATGAGTAAGCATTAATGCAACCAAAACATAGTGTCAGATGTACATTGCAACATAAAATCTATTATCCATACTCCGGAAACATTGCTCATTTAGTTATAGTGCTCAGCCCAACCTCTTCAGCAGTCTTTCTTCACTTAATATATGTGAGATCAGGTACTACAGCTTTGTGATTAACCTTGCAACAATCTATATTTGACCAATTGATGGGGTGCTAAGCCTGGCACTTCTAGCCAATCTTGTCACATCTTGTAGAATTTACGGGGTACATTTCTGTGTTGGCACTTCAATTTGTCGCGTATTAATAGTTTATTCACTTGGTCAATCCACTGTTGCCTGGTGGGGACCCTGGAGGTGATCCAGTGCTGAGCTATCAGTCTCTGAGCTATATAAAGCAGCCGGAGTATCGTTGTATGGGTCGAAAGGGTCAAGGACTCATCATCCAGGGCACCCAGCAGGCATACCACCGGATGTCTCGGAACTGTAAAGTTAAACACCTGAGAGATCAACTCTAAAATTTCCGTCCAATATCGAAAGAGTTTTGGGCACCTCCAAAACATGTGCATGAGGTCCCCTTGATCTCTTGGCCCTACATCTTCCTCCCATTTGCTTTTGCATGGTAGACCGTTAGAATCCTGAAGCGCAGCAAGGATAATACTGTGCCCTCTAGAGATCATACCTTTCGTTTCTTTTTCCATCAAGATCTCTTGCAATATGACATGCTCAACTAGCTGGAGAGAAGTATGTCTAGATTGCAGTTGTAGAGCATGTCTTAATTGCAAGTATCTAAAGAAATTAGTACGCGGGATGTCAAACTCCATCTGGATTTCTGTGAAAGACTTGAGAACCTGACCTCTGTAAAGTTGTGATAGAAACTGAATCCCTCTTGTCTCCCATGATCTAAAGCACTTCAGTTTAAGTAGTTCCCTATAATTGACGTTCCTCCAAATAGGAGTACACTATAGGAAGCCTCTTATACCTTATAATCATTTGAGATATGTCCATAATCTTTTTAACAAGATTATGGTTGGGAGTCTCCTGACTAGGTGAGTGTAGCCGGCCTCTAAGGTGCTTAATGCAATGGTAGTACTTGACGGTGTGCTAAGAAGTCTACGTATAGGATCCAAGTCATCTGTCAGTCCCCACCCACCCAGCTGCTGTAGCTGGGATGTGAGGAAATAGACTTTAGCATGCGGGACCGGCAGTCCACCCTCTTCCTTATTATATTGTAAAGTGGACAGGCTGATTCTAGCTGCTTTTTTACGCCACAGTAGTTCTCTGAACTGGGAATCTATCTTATCGAACCACCGCTGGGGTATCCATACTGGTGAGTTATGACATATGTATAATAGCTGCGGGGACCACACCATTTTTATGAGGTTCGCCCTCCCAACTACTGATAATGGTAATTTGCACCAGGTATTGCATTTTTCTCTAAATTTAGTAAGTATGGGAATAAGATTAAGAGTGATATATTGGGTGATATCTGGGGACACCTGTACCCCTAAATAGCGAAAAGATGACACTATCTGCACCATTGAAGCACAGTCAGGTAATGGGGCAGATAGCGGTTCCCGGGGCATCAACACTGACTTATTCCAATTGATGGAAAATCCAGACAGTGTGCCAAATACTTTAATTAGATGCATAGCTGTCTTTAAAGAGTCCTGGGTATCGCAGAGATATAACAATGTATCATCAGCATATAGTGATATAACGTCTATTCCTGTGGCGCGACGGAATCCTACAACCCCGCTGTCACCTCTCAGTCTAGCTGCCAAAGGTTCCAGAGCCATGGCAAACAGCAGGGGTGACAAATGGCACCCCTGCCTTGTGCCTCTGAATAGAGGAAACGAGTTTGAAAGTTCCCCGTTGACCCTGATTCTGGCTGATGGCTGAGCGTATAGCAGTTTGACCCATCTAATGAAAGTACAGCCTAATCTCATGTGTTCCAGTACCTTCCACAGATAAGGCCATTCGACACTGTCGAAGGCCTTAGCTGCATCCAGTGAAAAAATGGCCTGATTACCGGGATTCTCAACTGGGATTTGAATGTTTAAAAAGAGGCGCCTGATGTTTTGGGCTGTGGATCTGGTAGGTATGAATCCAGATTGATCCCTATGTACTAACTTTTGGACTATTTGAGAGAGTCTTGTCGCTAATACTCTTGCTAACAGTTTGACATCAGTCGTTAATAATAAGATGGGCCTATAAGAGTCAGGGGACGTGGCATCTTTACCAGGTTTTAATAACACTATTATAATTGCCTCGTTCATAGAACTAGGCAGTACACCCTTCTCTAGTGCATCATTATATACTTTTAGTAACGTAGGTAGTAATGTGTCCGCATACCTTTTGTACACCTCGGATGGTAGGCCATCAGCTCCCGGAGCCTTATTATTATGTGTTTGTGCTAAGGTTAATGCCAATTCCTCTGCTGATATCGGAGCATCTAAGAGGGCCACATCCGAGGTGGACAATCGAGGCAACTCACACTCATTAAGGAAATACATTATGTCACTCTACTCAGGGCACACTTTAGACGTGTACAGATCAGCATAAAATGACCTGTAATATTTCTGCATTATTCGTATGAACTGCTCCCTGCGTATCACACAGTTAAATTTTTCTTATTTTTCACTTTTTAAAAGTTACTTAAAGCCCAAACCGTTTACGTTTTTTATAAAGCATGGACGTATTAAAATTTTCAGGGTTTATTGCTGCCCAGAGCTCTGCTGCGAAAGTCACCCTCTCTATTTTCCCCAGTAACCAATGTCCCAGGGACAGAAAATGATGGGAAATGGAACATTTTGCAGGTATCACCAGAAAAGCTATTAAAGCAAAATCTTCCAAAGGAGATATCTATTCTAGTAAAAAGGAACTAAGAAATGATTTTCTCTCACTTTGGAGAAAAATTCTTGTACTTATTCTTGTTTTTCTAAAACAAACAATGAAGGGAAATCTCTACAACTAGACACACACAGGGAAAAAAATGGGAAAAAAATCTCTTTAACCCTTCTGTACTCTACCCAAAGGTTTTAAAAGCTTTGGCTTTACATATACTTAGTATACTGAATGTAAATATTGATTTGCTGTATTTTTTTGTCATGTAACTATAACTGCTATCATGTGGGCCTAATTATTTCAAGAAAAGTTGTGTACATGCCAATCTATTCTTCATCAGTTTTTTTTATCTTTCATAGTTACATAGATAGGTTGAAAAAAGACATATGTCCTTAGAGTTTAAATTAAAGACTAAAATAAATACATTATACAAAAAATATATATACAGTATTCCCATTATAATGTTATATGAGTGGATTTTTTTTTATTTATATACAGTATAATATTTGTAAATAATACTAGCCAGTTATATTCTGTGCATTTACAAGAACATACAGGTTTTTACACAGTCTACAGAGCTAGCTAGAATTAGCTCCAGAGGAAATATATTCTACATTTTCACAGCTATAAAGAATGCTTTCTACAAGGAAATCACGTGATGGAAAAAGAGTGGATTTTTTAAATTAAAAATTACCCATAACCCAAACATGTCCATGCTTTTTCCCTTTTACACATTAGCACAATGTTACAGCTTTACATTTTACTTAATATAAATATGATATTATTTACTTTTATGACTTAAATGTATTTCAATTAGATGTGATTCTACTCCACCACCTCCACCAGTCTGCTCTCCCACTGTACAAGAAATAGCAATTCAGAAATGTTGGATTTTAAGAGACAGCAATGGACCATTTAAAACCTGCCATCCTTACCTTCGACCACATCAATACTTTGAGAGTTGTGTCTTTGATCAATGTGTAACAGGCGGAAGTGAAGATCTTCTCTGTGGTGTACTGGAGTCCTATGCTAAAGCCTGTGAAGGTTTAGGTGTCAACTTGGTTGACTGGATAAACAATACTATTTGTGGTAAGATCTAAATATTTTGTGATTAACCACCCAAAAAAAAAAAAAGAAAAAAATCATTGTTTGAGCTAATAACTGACTTAAAATTTTTCACAGATCCAAACAGACCATCCACAACTCCATCTGCAACTTCTACTCCATCGACAAATCCACAACCAGGTATTGGATTTTCACACATTATATAATTCCTAATGTCCCTTCACATGAAACCTCCATCCATGATATGAGGGATCATATAGTAAAATACATTCACTATCTAGATAATATGACTTGTAGTCTTCAAAGCTGTTGACTGGGAAATTAAAATCTAAATAATCAGTATCACTTTCCTCTAATGCTCCAAACTAGCCTTATCTTACTGCAATCAGCTGTTGGGTGATTGGGTTTCTTTGGCAATCTCTATTGAGTCCCTTTGTAAGTTTCAACTTACAACTTCCAACAAGAATATATTTTTCTCTTTAGATTCAAGCTCTACAGCATTGCCCGTTATTTCTACCACAACACCTTCAACTTCTATAACTAGAACTACAACACCTACAACAATTACTATAGATCCCACTGCTACTACTACTACTACTACTACTACTACTACTACTACTACCATGACTACAACAAAAACAGCAGAAGTTACAAGTAAGTGGGATCAGAGTTAAAATTATGTGTGTACCATTTCACTTGGTTAAGTTATGATTGATTATGCCTATGCATGTTTCTAAAGTTTAGTTAAATAAGCATGAATGTAATAAAATATATATGGACATTTAATGTAGTTTATAGCAAGTGCATTATTTTGTCCTGATTACTGGGTTAAAAAATAAAAAGTTTCACATTTGTTTCAAATTTGAAGCTGTTGATCATGAATTATTGTTTTTTTATTTACTTTGTACTTACCAATTTTGTCTGGCATGTTGTATTAAACGGAGAAGCACCATATCCTGAATTTACCTAAATAACAGCTGTAGTACTTGGTCCTCCCCTGCAGCTGTTACCTTTTATACCCCCCCCCCCCTTTAGATTATAAACTCCATGAGCAGGACCTTCCTATTGCTTCTGTATTGAACTGTATTGTAATTGTACTGTCCCCCTCTATATTGTAAACTGCTGTGTAAACTGTCGGCACTGTATAAATAGTATAGTAATATAGTAATAATACTAATAAGATAGTTGTTGTTAAATGATCCACTAAGGCTAAGATGTATTATGATTCACCAGGGGTGTGGCCAGGATTGTGAAAGACCTCAAGCACCCCCGAGGAATGCAGCCCTGAGGAATGCAGCCCTGAGGAAACTAATTTTAATAATTTTGAATTACGCTTTGGAAATATGATAAAAAAGGGTTAACAATCGCTTAACAAGGATCAAATTACCATATAACATATAGCAAAAAATAGCTTGTATGTTTACATTTATAGATCAGGTATTGCTTTACAATGATACTGTATAGCATTATGCCAGCCAAAGGGATAAGGAAAAGAAGAAAATGTTTCAAGAATCAGATTTAATGCAAAGATAATAACTATTTTAACTGTGGATTGTTATTTATGAAAACAAATCTATGAGCTAGGTCAAGCTGATCATTTGTTTTGTCCTGGCTTATTCATTCTTTTGTGTTTCTTTATTTAGCTACTGGAATCTGCAGTGCATCAGGTGATCCTCACTACAACACATTTGATGGTAGAGTACACCATTATATGGGCAACTGCAGTTACACTCTCACTAAACTTTGTGACGCTTTGACAAGTGGACTCCCCTATTTCCATGTCTACACTACAAATGAACATCGGGGCTCCAACACCAAAGTCTCATATGTTCAATCTGTGCATGTAGAAGTGTACAACACTAACTTCACACTGTTGAAGAATAAAAAACTAAATGTAAGTGGTGTACTAGACATATGAAATTAATGATATACTATAACTGAATACAACAGATGAGTAGTAGCAATTGTTATCAGAAAAAAAGATTTTTACTATTTTGTGGGTTTAGGAAATATTATCTCTTACAGCCATTACACTGCCTTGAAAAAGTATTCATACCCCTTGAAATCTTCCACATTTTGTCATGTTAAGACCAAAAACGTAAATGTATTTTATTGGGATTATATGTGATAGACCAACACAAAGTGGCACATAATTGTGAAGTGGAAGGAAAATGATAAATGGTTTTCAAAATTTTTTACAAATAAATATGTGAAAAGTGTGGTGTGCATTTGTATTCAACCCCCTTTACTTTGATACCCCTAACTAAAATCTAGTAGAACCGATTGCCTTCAGAAGTCACATAATTAGTAAATAGAGTCCACCTGTGTGTAACTTAATCTCAGTATAAATACTTTTTCAAGGCACTGTATATAGCAATAGGATGGTGCCAGTAGGTGCAATGTAGCAGTGCCTTGGTTCCCTCTGCAGCCTACAGATAATTGTCCTAAATCAGGCTGCAGAGCTGCAGATAGTGTGCAATGTAGCATGAAGATTGGTGGCAGATTGTGTCAAAACCAGGGAGCAAACCTGCCACCCACTTCCAAAATCAGAGCTTCAGCTTACTCCCCAACATGCCACTGACCAATGGAGAGCTTCAACAGCCTACTAACAGAGTAAGGCAGGGCAGCATGACAAATAACGAAGACACTGAGAAAAATTTGGAAAGTGCAGAGTCTGCAGACCATGTACATACCCTGTGCAAATTCTATATTTATGTAAGCATGTTCCACCCCACATGAATGGCAATGAAAAAGATTAATTCAAAATGGCTAACAGATTAACTACTTGACTATTATTTACACATACAGTAGGTCATCACCTTAACATTTTGCCTATTTTGCTACAATGTGTGGGTGGCTTTTGCCACTTTTAAAAAAAAGTATATAGCAAATATTGATAATGTGAAGCATCCCAAAGAAACTAATTAGATTGGGCATCACTTTTTCTAATTAATTGCTATAACACTGTATTGCACTGCCTACATCATCTAAGCAATGTCTTGTAAATTGTTAGAAAATAAAACAACATTTTACAGATCCAACACATCACGATGAAAACTTTTAAAATGTGTAATTCCAGGTAAATGAGAAGAGAACAAATCTGCCAACACCCCATGATAGTAGACTCAGAGTCCATCTTAGTGGCAATTATTTGATTTTGGCAACAGATTTTGGTCTACACGTGAGATTTGATGGTAACCACTATGTTGACATTACCCTACCACCAGCCTTCAAAAATCATTTATGTGGATTGTGTGGTAAGTCCTATGTTTGTGTTAAGGTAATCACTTTTAAAGATTTACAAGACCCAATCTATATGATGACTCATATCTTCCCTCTATTCAGGGAACTACAATGGCATATTACCAGATGATGACATGAAGCCAGATGGCAGCATTGCCATTGATTCCAGAGAATTGGGAGACAGCTGGATAGTTTCACAAGATGGTGAATTGTAAGTGTTAAACTGTACATTTGCTCACATAGTTCCCAACACATTCATATATCACATAGACTATAGGTGCAATAATTTTTCCACAATATGTGCATTCATTCATGTTTCCTTGAATTTTTACAAGTATTGTTTCATGTATTTAAACTCTTTAAAAAGCAAACTGAATAAAAACAAATGTAGAGAATTTCAAACACGCAAAAATACACAGCAGTCCATTTTCAGTAAATTGACTAAGTAAAGTTGTAAAAAAATACAATACATATGTATAAAGCATGCAATACATTTTGATGTTTTAAGATGTGGTTGATTTCTAATGCCAAGGGGACATCAAGAATGGTGAATAATATCCCAGGATTAATAGTATATAGTATCATTCAGTAGTTACTAATGCAATACAGTATGTTTGTATTTCTGTTTATTGAATATACTTGCCCTTTCACTACTAATTGCTGTTTCTTAAAGGTGTGGAAGTGAAGAACTGGAACCTTGTAGTTCAATTGACCAGCAGGAGTACAGCAAGACTACAGCATGTGGCATTATAACTGATGCATCAGGTAACACATACATTGTTTAAAGCTGAGCTCCAGACAAATAGCCAAATAAACACATGAGATGCATAGATGAAAGTTGTTCAAACTGTCAAAAGAATTTGTATGTTTGTTCATCCAGTCCTGAAATATAAACAGTTGTGCCACACAGCGCATGCTATCTAGCATGGGAGGAGACTATCACTTACAGGTCTTCTTCCCGACCCCGCCCTTTGACTGGACAATTAACCACTTCAGCCCCGGAAGATTTAGCTGCTCAATGACCAGAGCACTTTTTACAATTTGGCGCTGCGCTGCTTTAACTGGTAATTGTACGGTCATGAAATGCTGTATCCAAACAAAATGTTGTCCTTTTTTTCCCACAAATAGAGCTTTTATTTGATGGTATTTTATTGCCTCTGCGATTTTTATTTTTTGCGATATAAATGGAAAAAGAACGAAAATGTTGAAAAAAATGATATTTTCTAGTTTTTGACATAAAAAAATCCAATAAGCTCAATTTTAGTCATACATTTAGGCCAAAATGTATTCAGCCACATGTCTTTGGTAAATGTCAATAAGTGTATATTTATTGGTTTGCGCAAAAGTTATAGCGTCTACAAACTAGGGTACATTTTCTGGAATTTACGCAGATTTTAGTTTATGACTGCCTATCTAATTTCTTGAGGTGCTAAAATGGCAGGGCAGTACAAACCCCCCCCCCCCAAATGACCCTATTTCGGAAAGTAGACACCCCACTGAAATTGCTGAGAGGCATGTTGAGCCCATTGAATATTTTATTTTTCTGTCACAAGTGATTGAAAAATGACAAAAAAATAAAATATTACACAAAGTTGTCACTAAATGATATATTGCTCACACATGCCATGGTTATATGTGAAATTACACCCCAAAATACATTCTGCTGCTTCTCCTGAGTATGGAGATACCACATGTGTAAGACTTTTTGGGAGCCTAGCCGCATACAGGACCCTGAAAACCAAGCACCGCCATCAGGATTTCTAAGGGCATAAATGTTTGTTTTCACTCCTCACTACCTATCACAGTTTCGAAGGCCATAAAATGCCCAGATGGCACAACCCCCCCCAAATTACCATTTTGGAAAGTAGACACCCCAAGGAAATTGCTGACAGGCATGTTGAGCCCATTGAATATTTTATTTTTTTGTCACAAGTGATTGAAAAATGACAAAAAAAGCTATTTGCTCAGAGGCATGTTGAGTCCATGGAATATTTTATATTTTGTCACAAGTTGCGGGAATATGACAAACTTTTTTTTTTTTTTTGCACAAAGTTGTCACTAAATGATATATTGCTCAAACATGTCATGGGCATATGTGAAATTACACCCCAAAATACATTCTGTTGCTTCTCATGAGTACGGGGATACCACATGTGTGGGACTTTTTGGGAGCCTAGCCTTGTACAGGACCCCAAAATCCAATCCTCGCCTTCAGACTTTCTAAGGGCGTAAAATGGTGATTTCTCTTCCTCACTACATATCACAGTTTTGGAGGCCATAAAATGTCAAGATAGCACAAAACCCCCCAAATGACCCCATTTTGGAAAGCAGACACTTCAAGCTATTTGCTGAGAGGCATGTTGATTCCATGGAATATTTTATATTTTGCCACAAGTTTCAGGAATTTTTTTTTTTTTTTTTAACACAAAGTTGTCACTAAATGATATATTATTAAAACATGGCATGCTATTCAAACATGGCATGGTTATATGTGGAATTACACCCCAAAATACATTCTACTTCTCCTGAGTATGGGCTTAAATTTTTGATATCACTCCTCTGCCTATTACAGTTTTGGAGGCCATGAAATGCTCAGATAGCACAAAACCTCCTCCAATGACCTCCTACATTCCAAATGACCCCATTTTGGAAAGTAGACACCCCAAGCTATTTGCTGAGAGTCATGTTGAGTATTTTGCAAATCTCGCTTTTTTGTCACAAAGTTTTGAAAAAAGAAAACAAAATACATTTTTCTTTTCTTTCTTCATTTTCATTTTCAAAAACAAATGAGAGCTGCAAAATGCTCACCATGCCTCTTAGCAAATACTTTGGGGTGTCTACTTTCCAAAATGGGGTAATTTGGGGGGGGTTTTGTGCTATCTGGACATTTCAGGGCCTCCGTAACTGTTATAGGTTGTGATGAGTAAAATCACAATTTTACGCCTTTAGAAAGCCTGAAGGCGGTGCTTGGTTTTTGGGGTCCTGTACGCGGCTAGGCTCCCAAAAAGTCTCACACATGTGGCATCCCCATATTCAAGAGAAGCATCAGAATGTATTTTGGGGTGTAATTCCACATATAACCATGCCATGTTTTAACAATATATCATTTAGTGACAATTTTGTGTAAAAAAAAATAAATAAAATGTAATTTAATTTAATTTAAATTTAAATTTAATTTAAATTGTGGCAAAATATAAAATATTCCATGGACACAACATGCCTCTCAGGCAAATAGCTTGAAGTGTCTACTTTCCAAAATGGGGTAATTTGTGGGTGTTTTGTGCTATCTTGACATTTCATGGCCTCCGAAACTGTAATAGGTAGTGAGAAAGTGAAATCACCATTTTACGCCCTTAGAAAGCCTGAAGGCGGTGATTGGTTTTCGGGTTCCTGTACAGGCTAGGCTCCCAAAAAGTCTCACACATGTGGTATCCCCATACTCAGGAGAAGCAGCAGAATGTATTTTGGGGTGTAGTTCCACATATGCCCATGACATGTTTGAGCAATAGATCATTTAGTGACAACTTTGTGCAAAAAAAAAAAAAAGAAAAAAAAAAGAAAAAGTTTGTCATATTCTTGTGGCAAAATATAAAATATTCCATGGACTCAACATGCCTATCAGAAAATAGCTTGGGGTGTCTACTTTCCAAAAAGGGGTCCTGGCATTTTATGCAGAACATTAGTAGCTTATGTCACACATCACCCACTCTTCTAACCACTTGAAGACAAAGCCCTTTCTGACACTTTTTGTTTACATGAAATTTTTTTTTTCTAGAAAATTACTTTGAACCCCCAAACATTATATATTTTATAAAGGAAAAGTCCCTACAGATTAAAATGGTGGGTGTTGCAATTTTTTTTTCACACAGTATTTGCGCAGCGATTTTTCGAACGCAATTTTTTGGGTAAAAAAAACACTTTTTATTGTTTGAATGCACTAAAACACACTATATTATATATTGCACTTATGGGACTTGCCACATCACCAAGTGTTACTGCAGTGCTGGATGTACGACCAGGATGTACTAGGCCACTGTTGCTTGCCAGTTCACCAGAAGGATGAGCGGCACTAGTACTGGCTCTCTGCTCCATACGAGAGCCCTGCGGTTCTTGTACCTCAACAAGAGCAGAAGAACGGGTTACACCTGACCTTGGCAGGGACCACTACTCTGTCGTCAGAGCTATCCGTCAGGGTGCTGCTGCTGTCTACCGGTGCGTATTCTGAGCCTGAATCTGGCAGATGGGTGAGTTCCTCTTCACTCTCATCTGTCATGCTTAGAAATGTGTAGGCCTCTTCACTAGTGTACCTTCGATTGGACATTTTGGCCTCTAAATTTACTGGTACAACTAGTGAGACTCACAGGAAAAAAGAGCACCTGACTGTCAACGACTGCTTCAGACGCTACCAAAAAAACTGTTAGCATTCGCAGGGATAAGGCCTGACTCTGCAAATGCTGCAGTTATGTGTGTTGTGTTTTGTAAGTGACAGTGATCGATTGATACTGCAATTGGGTGGGCTGGGCTGGGCGGAGGGGCTAAACACAGGTGCTAGCAGGTATCTGGGCTGATCCCACTAACGCTGCATTTTTGGGAACCCTAAACTATTGGGTGACGCTAATATAGTTCTGATAGTTCACTCAGGGAGTGAAGGGGTTAACTGGGAGGGGCGATCGGGGGTGAGATCGGGGGGGTGAAATGTGTGCCTACATGTACTGTGTCAGAGTAGTGTTGGTGCAACTCATGTTTGGATGTCCTCTCTCCTCTCTCTGGAATGGAAAAGAATTCCAGAGAGGGAGATGAGATCACTTCCCCTGCCTGTGTTTACACTTACAGGCAGGGGAAGCATTTCATTCATCAGAACCAATCAGCAGGTCCAGGCAAGAAATCATTGGCCTGGGCCTAGAGACTGATCAGTTCTGAAACTAATCCGATCGTCTCAGCCCCCTAGGCGGCCGTGCTCTCGACGTAAGGTAACGTTGTTTCGCCCACCCTTGCCATTCCGCCGCAGTAAAACTGTAGCAGTTGGTCGGGAACTGGTTAAAGTCAAAAGCAGCACAATGATGAGCTTGACTAACTGTCACTCTGTTCTCTCCTTGTGCTACTTCTTCCTCCCCCGGTCAAAGCTTTGCTGTACAGTAGACTACAAAAGTCTGACGCCATGCCAAAATTTGTATAATACCTGCATTAAAAAATGTATTTAATGATGCATTCATGGTTACAGAGCTGCCTTTGTGTCTTTTATATCTGCCTGAAGTTCAGCTTTAAACTTGTGGACTTATGTTAATTATTGAATAGTGATGAAAGAAAACTAACATAAATGGACACTGTTTTCCTTTAGGTATCTTCAAGGACTGTCACGCTCTAGTAAATCCTGATAACTTCTTTGAGAATTGCGTGCTGGATATGTGCTTTACTCAAGGAGAGTCAACTTCCCTCTGCTATGCTGTGCAGGCATATGCCCAACGGTGCTCAGATGCCGGAGTGTGTGTAGAATGGAGATCAGACGCTTTCTGTCGTAAGTAATGCTTTGCACTGAACATAACCTACAAAATAATGAATGTTTTCATGTTAATGTACAGTGGGGACGGAAAGTATTCAGACCCCCTTAAATTTTTCACTCTTTGTTATATTGCAGCCATTTGCTAAAATCATTTAAGTTCATTTTTTTCCTCATTAATGTACGCACAGCACCCCATATTGACAGAAAAACACAGAATTGTTGACATTTTTGCAGATTTATTAAAAAAGAAAAACTGAAATATCACATGGTCCTAAGTATTCAAACCCTTTGCTGTGACACTCATATATTTAACTCAGGTGCTGTCCATTTCTTCTGATCATCCTTGAGATGGTTCTACACATTCATTTGAGTCCAGCTGTGTTTGATTATACTGATTGGACTTGATTAGGAAAGCCACACACCTGTCTATATAAGACCTTACAGCTCACAGTGCATGTCAGAGCAAATGAGAATCCTGAGGTCAAATGAACTGCCTGAGGAGCTCAGAGACAGAATTGTGGCAAGGCACAGATCTGGCCAAGGTTACAAAAAAATTCTGCTGCACTTAAGGTTCCTAAGAGCACAGTGGCCTCCATAATCCTTAAATGGAAGACGTTTGGGATGACCAGAACCCTTCCTAGAGCTGGCCGTCCGGCCAAACTGAGCTATCGGGGGAGAAGAGCCTTGGTGAGAGAGGTAAAGAAGAACCCAAAGATCACTGCGGCTGAGCTCCAGAGATGCAGTCGGGAGATGGGAGAAAGTTGTAGAAAGTTAACCATCACTGCAGCCCTCCACCAGTCGGGGCTTTATGGCAGAGTGGCCTGACGGAAGCCTCTCTTCAGTGCAAGACACATGAAAGCCCGCATGGAGTTTGACAAAAAACACCTGAAGGACTCCAAGATGGTGAGAAATAAGATTCTCTGGTCTGATGATACCAAGATAGAACTTTTTGGCTTTAATTCTAAGCGGTATGTGTGGAGAAAACCAGGCATTGCTCATCATCTGTCCAATACAGTCCCAACAGTGAAGCATGGTGGTGGCAGCATCATGCTGTGGGGGTGTTTTTCAGCTGCAGGGATGGGACGACTGGTTGCAATCGAGGGAAAGATGAATGCGGCCAATTACAGGGATATCCTGCACTTCTCCAGAGTGCTCAGGACCTCAGACTGGGCCGAAGGTTTACCTTCCAATAAGACAATGACCCTAAGCACACAGCTAAAACAACAAAGGAGTGGCTTCACAACAACTCTGTGACTGTTCTTGAATGCCCCAGCCAGAGCCCTGACTTAAACCCAATTGAGCATCTCTGGAGAGACCTAAAAATGGCTGTCCACCAACGTTTACCATCCAATCTGACAGAATTGGAGAGGATCTGCAAGGAGGAATGGCAGAGGATCCCCAAATCCAGGTGTGAAAAACTTGTTGCTTCTTTCCCAAAAAGACTCATGGCTGTATTAGATCAAAAGTGTGCTTCTACTAAATACTGAGCAAAGGGTCTGAATACTTAGGACCATGTGATATTTCAGTTTTTCTTTTTTAATAAATCTGCAAAAATGTCAACAATTCTGTGTTTTTCTGTCAATATGGGGTGCTGTGTGTAGATTAATGAGGAAGAAAAATGAACTTAAATTATTTTAGCAAATGGCTGCAATATAACAAAGAGTGAAAAATTGAAGGGGGTCTAATATTTTCTGTCCCCACTGTAGGTATTTATAAATAAGCTTTAAAGCCCATAAGTATCATGCCCTGTAGCAAAAATTGCATCAATCTTTCTCAAAAATCCTTCCATCCCAAAATCTAGTTTAAAACATCCCAACATAGGCACCTGAATTATTGTACATATTAGGGCAATGTTATCTGGACAAGATCGGATTGCTGTATACAGTATATCTTTGATTTGGGATGGCTTTCTTGTGCTACTTAGCTTGTATCACTCTCATTGGCTTCTTTGCCTGTAGTTATATATACATTTTACATTTTCAGGACATAATGGAGAAACTTTGTGGAACCCTCCAAATAAGCTTATGCTTTTTATTTTAGATCAGAAGGAAGACATTGCATATAATGTGTGGTGACATTGGTGTATAACATAAAAATGTGATCGGGTAACATGTGCTATTAGTAATCAACGGTGGCTCAGCATGTGCTCAAGAATTCCACTCTGTGCATAATTGCATATTATCAGAAAAACAGGGAGTACATCACAGCCATTGCAGGAGTATCACTTTATTCTGTCCTTATGGATCAAAATCGCACAAAAAACACTAAGCACAAGAACAAGGGCTAACGTTGCCTAAAACATTAAAAGAAAATATAGCAGCCAATAGGTTCCAAACCCACGCAAATCAATGATCAAAAAACGAATAAACTACAATTAAGAGCTGCGTATTGTAAAGTGTAAAAAACACCTAAAATGTGAAAAGAAACAAAGAAACCATTCTCTTATATCATAAATTACATATCATAAATCACCATAGTGAATAAACAAATAAATCTTCATTTGAATTATAAAAAATACATACAAATCCCAAACTCCATGTATAAATCCCACACGTCCTCAGTGTGTATAGGAAAGGTTACTCTCCACCCGCATGCAGACACACAATGCACTCACCAGATTTAATTGACCCGTATTACAGGTTGTATTGCACTTACATCAAAGAAAACAAGGTTCAGCATATATTGTATAGGAATTGCTGGTTAGCGATCCACCTGCGTTCCAGATGACCATAAATAAGGTATCTCAAACACGACAGAATAAATTGGATAACCTGAGAATGGCTGTGCCATATTCCCAGACATTTGTGTATAACCTACTGACCATTTTGGAAAACGCAGCATTTAGTTATCATCAGTTTATTCATGTCACTCTGCTAAACTAATATAATACTGTATGAGACTCATCTGGTGAAAGGCAAATGTTTCATAACCTCATGAATATATTGAAGATCTGTATTAGTAAACATGAATGGTTAAAGTGGTTTCAAAGGCTGAAGGTTTTTCTACCTTCATGCAGTTCTGGCATCTCCAACACTGAATGTATGTAATAGCAAAGGATGGTGAAGTCTTCTGGGAGGTCTATTGTTGCTGGCTACTTAGGGATCTATTGTTGCTGGGGTCTATCATTGCTGGTGAGGGATCTATTGTTGCTGGTGGGTCTTATGTTGTTGGTAGGAATTTACTGCTGAGGGAGAGGGTCTATCGTTGCTTGCTACTGGAAGGTCTATTGATGCTGGCTGCTGGGAGATCTATTGTTACTGGCGGGGGGGTCTATTGTTGCTGGGGTGGATCTATTTATACTGGGGGTATTTTGCTGTTGGGGGTCTATTGTTGTTGAGGGTATCTTTTTTTGATGGAGGGTTCTATCATGGCTGGCTGCATGGATCATGGATGGTGCTTGCAAGTGGTTAGGGGGTGGAGACAAGGGGTGACTTGGGTACCTGCACCTATTCTCTGAGAAAAAAAGCCCTGCATGAAGGTAAAAAAACCTTCTGTGTGCAGCCCCCTAATCCTTGCCTGAGCTCTCTCTGATCCAGCCATGTTCATGATAGCTTTGATTGTCCCAGGACTCTCCCCATTGGCCAAGACAGCAGCGGGAGCTCAATGGCTCCCACTGCTGTCAATCACAGCCAGTGAGCCAATGAGGAGAGAGTGAGGAGGGGGGGCTATGGCTCTTTGTGTCTTATGGATGAATAGAGCAGCAGCTTAGGAGTGAGCACTCAGTGCTGCCCCCAGGGCAACCGGCTTTCTTTGGGGGTGCTGCTTGAGGAGGAGGAGCCAGGAGCACCATTGGGGGACTTGAAAAGAAGAGGATCGGAGCTACTCTGTGCAAAACCACTGCACAGAGCAGGTAAGTATAACATATTTGCTATTTTGAAAAGAAAATTAAGATTTAATACTACTTTAAGTCAGGGTTACCCATTACTATTATGCATTATATGGCTTTGGAAGAAATGCCTTTTAGAGTATGCATGAATTCTTGCCCTTTGACGGGGGCAAGAATTAAAAAAAAACATGTTTTTGGTATTTTATTTAGAGTAGCTACTTAAAGTGGGTGTAAACCTGAGACATGCAATCTGTCTCTATCCCAAGCTCTGAGTGTGATTTTCCCTGACACTAGAAGAATAAAGAGACAGGAGAAGGGAGCTCCAGAACACAGCCTGTGATTGACAGTCACAGTTGTGCTTATTCTCCCTGTAGTATAAGGAGGGGAGTGTGCCCCTTCCCTCTAATCAGGGCTCAGAGTTAATCTTTCTTACCTGTGCAGCGTGTGTGAATTGCAACCCTCTACCCCCTGTTTTGTGCTGCTGAGAGATGCTGACAGATTCTGTGTAAACTCTGTGTGTTTTAGAGGGCTGTACAGGCCATATGACTGCAGATAAGCAGGTACAACTTATGTAGTAGGATGTGTTTCATCTCTGTGTATCACCTGAGGCAAGACATTTCACTGGTTTTATGTAAGGGTTTACAACCACTTTAAGGCTTTGCTTGGCTAGAAACCGACTTGTATATGTATCAGTGACAAGCACAGTGGGATGCCACGTATGGTGTAAACATAAGCCCCTGTATGCGTTGATTGAAGGGGTGTACTTTGAGTCTAATTTTGTATGATAGTTGTGAACATTCCTTGATCTAGCAATGGCAATGCTGCACATTTTGAAATTCTTTAAGGAAATCTGCAATATTGTAATAGTGGAGAAAAATGCTTTAAACAGTTTTAGCCTATCGTGTTGTGTAAAACCTGTATTGTTGTATTGCTATTGAACTGAGTTCTTATGAATGGCCTTTGTAGTAAAAGATGTTAAAAAAATTCATAATATTGTGGGCATGTCATCTCTGTAAAGGGAGCACAGATTATGGTTCTAGAAGGCAAATGAGTGAGCTGCACATAACAGGTGGCAAATGCTTCAATGAAAGGTGTATACATTAGGACAGCTTCACATTCGCTGTTGCAATATACCAATGTTTCTCAACTCCAGTCCTCAAGTACCCCCAACAGGTCATGTTTTCAGGCTTTCCATTATTTTGCACAGGTGATTTGATCATCAGTTTTACTGCCTTAGTAATTACCACAGCTGTTTCACCTGAGGGAAATTCAGAAAATATGACCTGTTGGGGGTATTTAAGGACTGGGGTTAAGAAACATTGCAATATACCAAATAGATGGGATGTGATACCAACGATTTGCTTGTAATATCATCACAACAGTTTTGAGTGCTCCTGCTCTTTCTCAAGCCTCTACTGTTGAAGCATGAAAAAGAGCTGGGATGCTCAAAACTGTTGCTTGCTTATTGCTGTACACTGTGGTGTTACCATTTGTCTTCATTGTAAGATGAATACAAGATTTGATTGGGGTTATATAATACTCATAAATGAAATCTTGCACCAGTAGAAACCTAATTTCTCCCAACTGGCACAGTGCACTGCTCATCTGCAATTTATCCTTAAATATGAATGTTGCATTGTTTTTTTCAAAAGTGTAAATATCTCACAAGTCATTTCTAAACTTTCAGCTATTTCATGTCCTGCGAGGAGTTATTATAAGAGTTGTGGTACCACATGTCCATCCACTTGCTTCAACAGTTTTGCGGTAGCACCATGCAAGTCTGAGTCAGTAGAAGGCTGTTTCTGTAATGACAGCTATGTCCTCAGTGGAGACAAATGTGTCCCACAGAGTGAATGTGGCTGCACCGATGAACATAACAACTCTTACCAGGTAAAGTATTTTTCAACCCTTTATATGACACTCTTGTACATGTGACAACTTAGACACTTTTTTTTTACAAAAGAATAAAAAAAAAAGAATTAAAATGGTTAATTTGCTCTTTGTTTTCTTCCTATTTTGTTGTATATCAAAAAATGTTTAATTTTTGCAAAAAATTGCCCATTTTGCTCCCATTTTAGAAAAGCTGTTTCTCTAGTTTTCTGGCCTATAACTTATTACAGTATAAATATATAAGAAAAAAATAACAGCAAACTCAAGTTTAGCTCCCAGGCTTCTTAGTCCATGTTATCGTTGAGTCCAAACAGCAGAACTGAATGTTAAGTATAACTAATAGTGTTTAATTTTTATGTCTTAGCTAGTGTAAAAGTAATTATCGATAAGACATGAAGGTAATTGTTGATTAGTCACTCAATCCCTGGAAAAATGTTAAGTCATATACAAAACAGTCACCACTGTGACTTGTGCTAATAAGGCTAGATAGAATATGCATCATTGACATTAGATTCACCTCTATAGCTACCATTTACTCTTCTACATTAGCTGACTTCTAATTGTCAGCAATTAGATGTAGGAGGGCAAACAAATAGGTAATGGAATCCCTGTAAAAGGAACTGAAACTCTCTGAAACTTTGTAATATTTCATTTTCATCCTTTCAAAATAAACTAATGAGTATCTTCTTCTTACCATCATGATGTGCCTTGGTGAGGTCCTTAGTACATGTGAGCCTGCATTTTCCTTCACCCACTACTTAAGCTTAAAAATCAATCATACCTTCAAATTGTTAGAATGTAACTGAAGAACTGATGATAAGTTTTGCATTGTCAAAAAAGTAACAATACGGTTCCAGAAAAATAAAAGTAAAGAATTCTGAGAACAATTTTTTTAATTGTCAGAATTTGGCATATCTGTTTGACAAACTGCTGTGTTTCTGCAAACAAAATGGAAAAGAACATTTTTTTTTAATAATCACTTGCTTTCTTTCTGCTTTCAGCTTGGTGAAAGTTGGTTCACTTATGAAAACTGCACCCAGCGCTGTACATGCAATAGCGATAACACCATCACATGCACAGAATGGCAATGTGGTTCACAAGATCAATGCAAGGTGGAGGATGGAGTGCTAGGCTGTCATTCCTCTGGTTTGTATTCTATTATCTAATATATAGTGAGAGAAAGAAAAAGAGGGAGAGAGAGAGAGAGAGAGAGAGAGAGAGAGAGTGCGTGTCAGATGAGATCTTGAGATTGTGTGGCTTTGGTGTTTTACAGTACCTGCATACATCTGTCAGAGATTAAATAATAAAGGATCACAATAAACACAGGGTTGGAAGTAAGAATCATTTATCAAAAGGCAAGTTGAGCGATAACGGTTTAATGTGGAGAGCAGTTAAGCATTTAAGTGGTTGTAAAGCCATTTTGTCTTATTCCTAAAATCCCCTGTGTCAGATTAAGTTATGTGCCCCAGTGTATGTGCTTTATAAAAAACATGTAGCTTCATACCCTTTTTCAGAGCGCCGCTCGGCACTCACGTGACTGCCTCCCTCAATCTGAGAACTACAGCAGGAGAGGCTGAGAATCTCCCACTGACGTCAGCCGGGAGGAGAGGAGGAGAGCAGCCGGCAGTCACGAAGAAGCTGCATATTTTTTATAAAGCATATACACTGGGGAACATACCTTAATCTAACACAGGGGATTCTAGGAATAAAACAAAATTATTTATTTTTCATAGATTATGGGACACAGAGTTAGGCTAATGTTCATTGCCTGCTGGGTTATACTTCATCTGCAGGTGAATGGACACTGGTAGACCAAAGGTCTTTAGACAGGAAGTGAACCCTATATAACCCCTCCCATACAGCAAGTACTTCAGTTTTTACCAGTGTCTGCAAGGTGGATGGCACGGTTGTTTGAGCTCTCTGAGCTCCAGGTCTCTTAAACGAATCAAGGGATTGACAAATCAAATCCATTTGACACAGGCTTTACATGCTTTGATAAATGGTACCTGAGCCTCGCAAAGAAGACTCAAGATCCTGCAAGGTTTTGCCTGTAATGCGGCCTCCATCAGCTGGACCCTGCAAAGTGGAATCCTGGACACTACTGCTCTAAGGCATTCCTGCAGGGTGCTGTATAGGTCCAAGGGAGTAGACCCTAAACATAAAAAGGGTACCCAGTCCTTGAAGGTCCTCAAGTGACAGGAACCCACCGTGAAGGGTGAAGATTGGGCTCTGCTCTAAGGCATTCCTGCAGGGCGCTGTACAGGTCCAAGGGAGTGGACCCTAAACATGAAAAGGGTACCAAGTTCTTGAAGGTCCTCAAGTGACAGGAACCCACCATGAAGGGTGAAGATTGGGCTCTTAGTTTCTAAGCTGCCCTCCTCCTGGATGGGTAAGTAAAACCTCTTTATTATTATTGTGGGGTGTCCCAGTGATTGTCACAATCAGTCAAGCTAGCTAGAGGCTGGGCACCTGTGTGCGGTGACCATACGGGGGAGTTTTTGGGCTAGTTGTGGGTGTTTGCAAAGTGTACCTTTTTTGCTTGTGTCTGGCTGTTTTTTACCTGTATAACGGTGCATGACAATGTGCCATTTTGCCTTGGTTCACCATGGTGCACATGCATTTGCAAAAGCACCACTGGGCTCAGCAGTTTGTTTGTTTGGCAGCCATGGTGCATGTGGCTATGCCGCACATGCGCTGTAGCCTTTATCTGGGTGCACGAAGATACGCGTCATATGCAAATACGGCCACGCCCATTCTCTGGGACCTCGCAAGTGCGTGCGGACGCATGCGCATGCACATGCGCAGAATGATCCGGCTCACAGTCAGCTTATTTAAGCTGTGTATGCCAAGCATGCAGTGCTTCCAGAAGGCAGCTGTGGGACACAGAGCAGGCTCTGAACCAGACACTTGCAGCGGTTCATTTCTCCTTACCCAGGTCACAAGAGTCACCAGGTGTTGCTTGGCAGGCTAAAGGTGCTTAGCAGGATTGTTGCATAGGGGCTTGGTGAGCCCTATTAAAGGGTCTCCCTTCTGAGATGTGTTAATACTCCACCCAGGTACTCTATTTTTGTGGCTAGTAAATGTCTTCAAAAAAGAGGAGTGGGACTAAAACTACAGGGAAGGGCACACCTATGTTATTAGTAGTTCCCGATGAACCTAGTCATATCCCTAGAGATCCTTTGGATCCCTGAGGCCTCTTCAGGCCACACAGGCTTTCCCCTTACATCCTCAGTTGGAACAGGCGGTGTATGCTGATCAGGAACATCCTGACAGGATTTTTGTTCCTCCTAAGAGATTTTCCCTTTTATATCCCATGGATGAAAAGTTTGTTAAGAAGTGGAGCATGCCAGCCGTAGATATAGCAGTCTCTTCCTTAAAAAGAACTTGACTTGTTCGGTAGATAACGCACAGGGCTTGAAAGACCCTGTTGACAAGAAATAGGAGTCATTATTAAAGGCTTGCTTTTCTATGGCCAGTTCAGCTATTCAATCAGTTGTTGCAGCAATTGGTATCTGCTAGTCCATAAAGAATCAGATCAGATGGCCTGACAGGCCTAACCAGGAGGATGATCTGCCTAAAAATAATGCAGATATTCTCAAAAGAGACTTATTGCTTCAGGCACTACATCATCTGGTGCATCAAGGAGTGATTGCAGAGGTTCCTGTACCCGAAAGGGGCATGGGGTTTTATGCAAACCTATTTACAGTTCAAAAACCAAACGGGGACACAAGGCCCAGTTGGACCTAAGATCCCTGAACCAGTATCTACTGATCCAGTCCTTTTGGATGGAGTCTGTCTGCTCAGTAGTAACCTTACTCCAGATGGGAGACTTTCTAGCCTCCATCGATATAAAGGATGCGTATTTACACATACTTATCTTTCAGCCTCATCAGAGGTTCCTGCGATTTGTAGTAGAGGAACGTCATTTTCAGTTTGTGGCTCTACCCTTTGGGCTTGCTACAGCTCCCCAAATATTCACAAAGGTCCTAGCACCAGTACTGGGTCTTTTAAGGGCCCAAGGGATCCTGGTGCTCGGGTATCTGGATGACCTCCTGCTCAGAGATCGCTCACTACAGGCTCTAGAACAGAGCATAACATGCACAGTGCGGTATTTGGAAAGCTTAGGCTAGATCATAAATACTGAAAAGTCAACCTTGAGACCAGCTCAAAGTCTAAAGTATTTAGGTCTGATCCTAGATACGGTCCAAGCAAGAGTATTCTTGACTCCCGCAAGGATCATTGCCCTGAACAATCAGGTGTGTCAGATAAGGGGCACCAGACAACCCTCCATTCGGGTCTGTATGAGTCTTCTAGGGAGGATGGTATCCTCTTTCGAGGCAGTGCCCTATGCCCAGTTCCATTCCAGGCCTCTACAACAAGACATCTTGTTGGCTTGGAACAGGAGAGGACAAGTCCTGGATTATCCAATGTTCTTATCTCCTCAGGCAGGCTTAAGCCTAAACTGGTGGTTGCAGGATCAGAACCTGCGAAAGGGAAGATCCTTCCTCACGCTAACATGGAGAGTACTGACTGCAGATGCCAGTCTCTCAGGCTGGGGAGCAACTCTAGAGGGGCTCACAGCTCAGGGCAAATGGTCAAGGACAGAACAGATCCTGTCCATCGACATCCTGGAATTAAGGGCAGTACCACTTGTCCTACGGTCATGGATGTTGGAGCTTCAGGACTGCCCCATCAGGGCTCAGTCCGACAGTGCCACTGCAGTGGCCTATGTAAACCACCAGGGCGGTACCAGGAGTCATTCAGCTCTGAAGGAGGTAAACCACATACTAGCCTGGGCAGAGGGACAGGTGCCGATTCAGCTGTCCATATCCCGGGAGTAGAGAACTGGAAGGCAGATTTTCTCAGCTGCCAGAAAATCTGCCCGGGGAATGGTCCCTACACCCAGGAGTGTTCCAGGAAATTTGCAAACATTGGGGATGGCCAGAGGTTGACCTATTGGCATCCAGGTTCAACAACAAACAGCAGCAGTTTGTGTCCCGAACAAGAGATCCCCTGGCAATCGGAGCAGACGCTCTGGTAGTTCCATGGAGCCAGTACTCCCTGGTTTATGCTCTCCCTCTGATCCCTCTCCTTCCATATTTGTTGCGCAGGATTCGGAGAGAGGGAGTTCCAGTCATTCTGGTGGCACCAGCCTGGCCCAGAAGGCCCTGGTTCCCGGAGATTGTGAGACTAACAATAGATGGGCCATGAACACTTCCACAGCCTGATCTACTGTCTCAAGGTCCTATATTCCACCCCAATTTACAGTCTCTAAATTTGATGGCATGGCTACTGAAGCCAGGGTGTTAAAGGTCCATGGCATCTCGGGACCAGTGGTGTCTACCCTAGTGAATGCTAGAAAAGCTATCACTAGGAAGATCTATCATAAGGTCTGGAAGAATTATATTGCTTGGTGTAAAGCCAAAAATGGCATCCTCGGAAATATGTGATTGGGAGAATTCTCTCTTTTCTACAGTCAGCTGTGGAAATCAAATTGGCTTTGAGTACAATCAGAGGTCAAGTTTTGGCCCTATCAGTATTCTTCCAAAGGCCTTTAGTCTCCCATTCACTGGTCCGAACCTTTATATAGGGTGCAACTTGCTTGATTCCCCCCATTAGGTCACCTATGTGTCCTTGGGACTTGAACTTGGTGCTGTCTGTGTTACAGAAACAACCATTTGAACCTATCAAGGAAATTCAATTAGACTTGCTGTCACGCATCGGTATAGACAAATCTGTATTATGTATACTGTAATATCAGATATTGTAGGTGACCATCTTACTATAGGTATTCATGGGTAAATATGTATGTTTTTGGTTTTTCTTTTTTCCTGTGAAGGCTGTATTTTGTGGCCACCTTCGGTGTTTTTAAGCATTATAGGTTTTTTCTTTTTTTTTTCTTTTTCTTTCTTATACACCAAAAAATATGGTAGGGGCAGGGGGTGGGGGAGGTTTTATCTTTTTTTTTTTCCTGTTATGTTTCGTTTATGTGATTTTGTTTAGATAATTTGATTGTATTGTTGTAATGTTTGCATCTAAAAATAAAAAGAATCAGATTAATAAGTATTAGGGTGAATATTGCCCAGGCACTACATCAAGAAGATTTTTCAGCAAATGTCAGGTGAATTGTTGACCGTGTTGTTTATAAATACCCCATATTGTTTTTACTGCAGGAATTGCAGCTTGCCATGTCTCTGGAGATCCGCACTTCTACACATTTGATAAGGTCATGCATACTTTTATGGGAACATGTACTTACATTCTGGTGGATGTCTGTGACAAGAGAAGCATCATCCCTTTCACTATCAAAGGCAAAACAGAGGACCGAGGACAACGAGCTGCAACATATCTCAAAGAAGTTTATATTGACATTTATGGCATCCATATTACACTGCAGAGGGATAGGAGAACTTTGGTAAGACTAAATACAAGGTGACTTCATATAATACCACGTGATTGTCATATAGCCTAAATTTTCCTAACATTTTTTTTTTGTTGCAAGTTTCATAGTGTAGAGCAGGGGTCTTCAAACTACGGCCCTCCAGTTGTTCATGAACTTCAATTCCCATCATGCCTAGTTATGTCTGTGAATGTCAGAGTTTTACAATGCCTCATGGGATGTGTAGTTCTGCAACAGCTGGAGGGCCGTAGTTTAAGGATCCCTGGTGTACAGTATATGCATACAGTTGGTGTAATGCTGTTTACACTGCTTGCAGCTACTGCAGTATGAAGAAAGCAATTGCAAGATGGCATTAAAGGAGGACTTAATTAGTTGCATATGAATTCAGTGCAAGAAGTTCTGTGGTATCATTATCTGTCACCTGTTTTCTTTACAATTAGGTGGGGGATACACTCATCTATACACCGTGGTCTGGACAATCGGCAGGGGTCTCTATTGCCACTGTGGGCCTGTATACTGTGGTGACCACTGACTTTGGAATGATAGTAAAGTTTGATGGTAATCACCACTTGGAGATCGTGCTACCTACATCATACTTTGGAAAGGTCAGCAGTCAATGTATTTTTGTTTTTGTCCTTCACATTAGTGCACATGTAGAAATATATTTTTGGACAATAGTCAATAATACATTACATTCTCCATTAACCATATTTCCCAGTAGAGCATATATGACATGTAGAACATCTAAAGCATAACCTCTTCTCACCAGGCTGTAATACACCTCAACCAATTTATGACAGCAAGAAAAAAAATCTGACTGCTGAAAACTGTCACCAGAGAACCAGTAATATTGTTTGATGTAATTAATACCGATTGCACACTCAAATAAATAATTTTTTTTTCCTAAGTTTGCTACCCCATCACATGGACTATACAAGATGGGTAATTAGATAAAAACAGATTAGGATTATAAAGTCTATTATCCTATCACATTTCAATAAAGCACAGTGAAAATTGCATATTATGATGGTCTCCTTCCCAGGTAATTCTAGAAAGTGTGAAAGTGATGAAGGAAAGTCATTTTGTAAATTTATGAGTTCCAGTTATTAGTTCACTATTGGTGTTTAATTCTAATTCAGTGAGGCCTTCTGAGGTCTTGAGTGAGTAATTAACATAATTATGAATGACAGCATGGAAACCCATCCACAGATGAGCACAGAATGAATACATGAAGTTAGAAAAAAAATTACAACTGAAGTGCCATAGTGAACTGGTAGTGGGGCCAAAGGACAGCAGAGAGGAGAATGTCTTTACACTTAAACAAACAAACAAAAAATCTGCAGATATCTGACTGGCAGAAGGCTTGACAAAAACACAATTGGTTGCATTGTCAGAAGTAGGTTCATCTATAACTCTAAACAAACATCACTGAAATGTTATAAAAGTGGGTAGCCTAGTGGCTTAGTGGTTAGCCCTTCTGCCTTGCAGTGTTGGGATCCTCAGTTCAGTTGTGTGTGAGATGGGAACCTAACTTTGTAAGATCCTTGAGGGCAGGGGCTGCTGTGAATGTTTGGTGCTACATAAATGTCTGTAATTAATATGATTAAAAGGATCATTAACTGTGGATATGTTTACCAAATTGTATTGTCTTTCATTATTATTAGATATATTCATATAACATGGTTACTGTCTAATAGAGTTGTACTGATCACACCATTAAAATAAGAACATTGCTGATTTGTATGTAATTGTTTTCTATAGGTGTGTGGTATGTGTGGAAATTTCAACAACCAAAAAGACGATGAATACCTCATGCCAAACTTACTTCAGGCAGATAATGTAACTGCATTTGGAAACAGCTGGAAGACAGAAGATAGCGATGCAAAGTAATTTGAATTCTAAGACATGAGTTGATTGAAAAAAAATGGTTATAGTTGGGAAGGGTTAAACATTATGTCAAGTTTTATTAATTTCTGCTTCTAACTGGGGATATTTTTCCTTACTTAATGTGCTTAAGGTAGTGATTGTACTTAATACACTTTTTTTTTTTTTTTTTAATAATGTGGAAGAGTTAGAAGTTTTCTCAGGTTTTTATTGCTGACTGTGTCCAGTTTAGGGAGCTACCACTTCCTGTCCGAGAAAAAGAGTGATAATTGGACAGGAAATCCGAAAAAATGAATTATTCTGGTGGGACACAGTAAACAATTTAAGCTTGACGAAGGATTTAAACCTTCCTCACGTTACCCTAAATTAAGTTTGGTCCAAATAAGAATGTAAATCATTCTATTTCATCTCATTTAATAACTCAAAATCATTTTGATATTGAATTGTAATGCCACAAATTAAATTAAAATGTTAAATTTTAAATCAAGATTGCCATGTTGAGAGTTAAGAGGATAAGGTTCTGAACTGAACGCCAGACACAAAAACTTTTTTTTAAATACTGTATATTCCTCAGTAGCCACATATTATATAAATCCACTTTGTGTGCACCAAATACCTTTGTAAACACAGGAATTATCTTGTAAAAGTAACAGTGACATCAGAAGGCCCCACCAAATACAGGCAGTGTGCAGAAAACAGGAAAGACAGGGAGAAGACCAGTCAGAAAGAGAGATTAGAAGTAAATGGTCTTTATTACAGTAAACTCCTGCAGAGAGAAAAAGTTTTACACTGGATTACTGCACAGATTTGGACTAAAAATACAAAGCACTTCAGGATTCAAAGAAGAATAAACACAACTCTTGTATTTAGATGATATTTATTTATTTGGTTGGATTCAAACACATGTGCTATCCCTAATAATAGGAGCCAGAAAACAGCTCTTGACTACTGTACATACAAAATAAAAACATAAAGGAACAGGGGTTAGTTTGCTGGACACGACTTATTGCAGACCACAAGTAATAATTAAATCAACAAGGGAGAACTAATAGAAATCCAGATGAAGCTGGCACTTAGAGAACTACTATCCTACCACATCAATAAAATCTGGAAAACAATTCCTATATCATTTTAAAAGTTATACCCCATTGACAGGTACAGCTAGCTGCCTTTGACATGGGGTTTTGTGGAGAAGGGAAGCTGAAATAATGTCATTAGAAATGAATTGTAATAATCAGATAAGGACAAAGCTTTATGGATTCAACAGTAGTAGTCTCACCTTTAACCTCATATACTATACTATTTTGATGGTTCTTTAGTATTTTAAATACTTTTTTTTTTGGCAGGTGCTTGGATGATGACAGACTGGATCTTAGCCCACCATGTACTGCAGCTCAGAGACCATCTATAGATATTCAGTGCAATGCACTTCTGTCAGACACATTCAAACCTTGTCATCACCTAGTTGATCCACAGCTCTTTATTCAGTCTTGTGTGTATGACATGTGCATATATAATGGCATGATCTCTACAATGTGTGCTATATTCCAAGCCTATGTAGATGCTTGCAGAACACAAGGAGCAAAGATTACGTGGAGAAGTCCATCATTCTGCCGTAAGTTCTTAAGAAAATAAGCAGGTAGAAGGAAGGGAGGAAAAAAATAGCAATTATTTTACTGCAAAGTTTGACTTACTGTTATGCCCCGTACACACGGTCGGATTTTCCGATGGAAAATGTCCGATCGGAGCATGTTGTAGGAAATTCCGACCGTGTGTGGGCTCCATCGGACATTTTCCATCGGATTTTCCGACACACAAAGTTGGAGAGCAGGAGATAAAATTTTCCGACAACAAAATCCGTTGTCGGAAATTCCGATCGTGTGTACACAAATCCGACGGACAAAGTGCCACGCATGCTCAGAATAAATAAAGAGATGAAAGCTATTGGCCACTGCCCCGTGTTTTACGTCACCGCGTTTAGAACGATCGGATTTTCCGACAACTTTGTGTGACCATGTGTATGCAAGACAAGTTTGAGCCAACATCCGTCGGAAAAAATCCTAGGATTTTGTTGTCGGAATGTCCGAACAAAGTCCGACCGTGTGTACGCCCTATAATGCCGCGTACACACGGTCGGACTTTACGGCGGACTTTGCCCGGCGGATTTTTCGACGTACTTTCCGACGGACTTTGTGAATGAACGGACTTGCCTACACACAATCCACCAAAGTCCGTCGAATTCGTACGTGATGACGTACGACCGGACTAAAACAAGGAAGTTCATAGCCAGTAGCCAATAGCTGCCCTAGCGTGCCTTTTTGTCCATCGAACTAGCATACAGACGAGCGGACTTTTCGACCGGACTCGATTTCAACGGATAAATTTTAAACAAGTTTAAAATCTAAGTCCGTCCAACTTTTGAGAAAACAAAGTCCGCTGGAGCCCACACACATCGAATTGTCCGACGAAATCCAGTCCGCCGGGCAAAGTCCGCCGTAAAGTCCGCTCGTGTGTACGCGGCATAAGTGTTAATGTTTCTTAAAAGTGCTAGTTCACCTTTACAGAAAAAATGTGAACTAACCCCGGACACCCTTTGTCCTCACATGGGCTTAGTAGTCAGTTCACATTAAAAAAAAAAAAAGGTGAACTAACCCTGTAAACTTATAGGGGCATAGTTTAGTATGCAGCATGGCCAAAAAATAATTAATCCATCTCACTCCAGAATTTAGGGTTTTCATGCATCACAGTTCAGTTAGTTAAATCTCCCTTAAATATAACCAAAGCTAAACTTTTTTTTTTTTTTTGGATAGAGTAGAAGAGGGTTACAAATGTTATTTTTTGCCATCTATGTCTCATTAGGTGGATTTTGCTACACTTTCTGTCCTGTAAAATAAACTTGATGTAAAAGAATATATATTTCCATTTTTGAGGGATATCCATTCTTAGACAGTAAAATTAAAATAAGTGTCTACATTGGAAATTTCCCCCTTCATTCTTGTTCCGGTGGAAAGTCAAAGTTTTTTTTTTCAATTTTATTCCTGGTGACAATAATGAGCAAGACAATTCGAGAGAGTTAATCTTCCTAACAGGAACATAGACAGCAGCTCTGACAGTGGTTATAACCCCCCCACCACCACCACCACTATGTTACTTAAAATAGGTTGCTTAACACATCACAATGGGCTAAAAAGTTTATTTATAGTTTAACTATTAAGTGTTCATTGGAAACATAAAACCCGTGTGTCTTGAAATCTAATTTTAATTAAAGGTAAACAGGAATTCCCCTTAACAAAAAAATGCAAAAAAAAAAAATACTAGTGCATTGACCTGATTTCAGAATTATAGGGTCACTCTATCCTAAACTGATATTTCAGCAATGGATTAAGGGTGGTGGGCTTATTTAATCATATATTTGGTGGGCTTAAGCTTAAGATCTTTCTACTTGAGTCTATTGTGTAAATATATGCCCATAAATAAATGTTTCAGTCAAGGGCTCAGTAGTGGATTTACCCTTAAGTTTTAAAAAGGTTTAAAAGTCAAATAGCCTGTTTTTATTCTTTTATGTTATGTATATGGATTTATGTGCATTTTTGCAAAATTATTTATTTTTTCTTTGCAGCCCTCTCATGTCCAAGACATAGCAAGTACACAGACTGTGCGTCTCTTTGTCCATCTACCTGCAATAACATCTACGCCCCTGATATGTGTGATAAGCCAACTGCATGTTTGGAGGGTTGTGTTTGTGATGATGGATATGTGCTTAGTGGTGACCAGTGTGTTCCACTTAAGTCATGTGGATGCAGAGATTCCGATGATAACTATTACAATGTGAGTACCATATAATGATTATATTATTTGATATAATAGATATTGTTGAAAACATTTTTTTTCTACAAAATGTATGAAAGACATTTTATTTATATATGTCATAAATCTATCGATTAAAAATGTTTAACCAACAGCCATAAATAAATGTTTGCAGCCACTAGTAAAATGTATAGTCACAGACAGTGGTAGCTAGAGTCACCAAAAGGCCCATGTACGAGATCATTTAAACATCAAACTGCTGCTCAACATAGCCGACCCTAGTATGGATGTAAACATATAAAAGCCTCAGTCAGTGCTGCTCCTCGGGCCACTCCCCCTGATATGTTTTGCCCTGCCCACTGGGGCTTAATCATAGGGGTACTTTGACTGAGAATTTCACATGTATACACCCACACTAGGATCGGTTGTGGTGAGATGTGGTTTTATGTTTAAATGTTCATTGCTCACTGGGTGAGTTATTCATCCCAGTGCATTCTTACTATCCTAAGGGCCAATGGGGCTCTACACTTCAGCCTGGAATGGCACTGCCAAGTACCAATTGCCTCATGTGTAAGATCATGTATGCCCCCCCCATTTAACTACTGGTCAAGGAAAAATTCCAAGAGGCATATTTATAAAGCAATGAATGTGACATTCAATAAACATTCACTGCAGGTGAATGAATCACTGTATTTAAAATGTATGGACCAGAAACAAACATCTGAAGAGTAGATTTGGTGAATATCAAATTCACTACTTAATAAATGTACCCATTTTTCATTGTATATTGATTCACAGCTAGCTAGAAGTGAGTTATGTCCAGGTCTATGTAACAGCAGGAGGGCTCTTAGGTCCCCGAGTGCCTTTGTGCAGCTGCACAGACTGCACAAATATTATGTCATGCTTTAACTTTGTGTTGCGTGAAGATAGCCTGGTATCTTACATAGGCTGCTTAATGTATCCCAACGGGCTAAAAAATTGCTCCCACAGCATGTTTGACAGTACAATGCATCACAACACATGGCAATGTATTACTGTGCATTGTGGTGCACTGGGAAGATGCGTTGGGATGCCATCCAGAATGTATGGAACCACATTGCACCAATGCATGTGACACATGTTACTGCTGCACACTGGAGTGAAGGAGCCCCAAGGATAATCTCATTGGATTGTGTCTGATGCTTTTTTTCTGAAGGAAGAGATTCTCTTTAGGAATTTCAATACTGGACACTTTCACCCCCTT
This sequence comes from Aquarana catesbeiana, assembly GCF_042186555.1. NCBI lineage: Eukaryota > Metazoa > Chordata > Amphibia > Anura > Ranidae > Aquarana > Aquarana catesbeiana. The sequence goes on along the minus strand of NC_133327.1, from coordinate 249,296,950 downwards.
CCTGCTCAAGCTATTTTTACATTTTTAGCACTCTCACACTTATGCCCCGTACACACGGTCGGACTTTGTTCGGACATTCCAACAACAAAATCCTTTTTTCCGACGGATGTTGGCTCAAACTTGTCTTGCATACACACGGTCACACAAAGTTGTCGGAAAATCCGATCGTTCTAAACGCGGTGACGTAAAACACGTACGTCGGGACTATAAACGGGGCAGTGGCCAATAGCTTTCATCTCTTTATTTATTCTGAGCATGCGTGGCACTTTGTCCGTCGGATTTGTGTACACGCGATCAGAATTTCCGACAACGGATTTTGTTGTCGGAAAATTTTATATCCTGCTCTCAAACTTTGTGTGTCGGAAAATCCGATGGAAAATGTGTGATGGAGCCCACACACGGTCGGAATTTCCGACAACAAGGTCCTATCACACATTTTCCGTCAGAAAATCCGACCGTGTGTACGGGGCATTAGAATGACAATTACTGTCATTCAACACTGTACCCAGATTATTATTATTTTTATTTAAACAGATAGAGCTTTTGGTGGTATTTCATTACCACTACCTTTGTATTTTTTTTTATGCTATATAAACTAAAAAACATGGAACATTTTGATAAAAATATGTTTTTCTTAGTTTCTGTTATAAAATTTTGTAAATAAATTTTGTCCAAAATGTATTCGGATACATTTCTTTAGTAAAAAATAACCCAGATCAGTGTATATTATTTAGTCTGTGTGAAAGTTATAGAGTCCACATATAATGGTATATACTGTATATTCGAAAATTGATCAGTCCTGATGTGTTGAGTATCTCATTTCTTGAGGTCCTAAAATTCTAGGACAGTACAGTACAAATATCCCCAAAATTACTCAAAAACACTCCTTCTGAGTATGGTGATACCACATCTGCGAAATTTTTTTAAGTGCCTGGAATGATTATGTACCACATATTGGGTGAAATTTACTAAAACTGGCTCAACTGTGCATAGTAATTATTCAGCTTCTCCAGTTAAGCTTTGACAATAAAAGTTGGAAGCTGATTGGTTACTATGCACAGCTGCACCAGATTCTGTGTCCACCAGCATTAGTTAAATCTCCCCATTGTATCTTGTGTTTCTCACAAATTAACCAGTTTTATCAAAAGAAATGTACTGCAAAGGTCACCCCCTATATGAGTGAATAGGGAATATAGCTTAGTGCAGTGTCACCTACAGCACTTTCAGTTTCTATAAGCCAAGCAAGCCTAGCCTTCTGGTAAGTGGCTGCCCCCAGGAATGGCATGTTTATTGTCTAGGAAGTACAGGTGGCTAAAGAAGGAAAGGAAAAAAAAATAAGTTCTTGTGGTTCCAAAAGTGCAGTTGTTTGCAAGTTCAGACTGATGTCTTGCAGGAACATAGTCAGTCAGACATGCAGATGGGGCAGTTCAGGCAAGGACAGAGACATGGTCAGCATAGAGGCTAATGATCG